>NW_027185860.1:14867598-14930744 GCF_028583685.1 Petaurus breviceps papuanus | reverse complement strand
AATTTGGGTTTCTTAGAGGGTACCTCACATCTCTCAGAGTTCTTGGGGGTAACCACAGAGGGCTGTACTACCAATACAGACATACCTCCAAGATATCACAGGATAGGTTCCAGACTCTCTCAGTAAAGTGAATTACATGAAGTTTTTGGTTTCCCACTCCATATAAAAGTTATGTTTAGATTATACTGCAGACTAGTGAGTGTGCAATAGCATTATGTCAAAACTAATTATACATTATTCAATTAAAATTAAATTAATTAATTCCTTAATTAAAATTGCTAAAAAAAACCCCACTACCATTTGAGCCTTTATCAAGTCATACTTTTGCTGGGGGAGGGTCTTGCCTCCATGTTGATGGCTGCAGACTAATTAGGTAGCCTATATTTTGACCTATTGGCTTTCCTTCCTCACTAAGCTGAATCATTTCTTGTTTTTTTACTTAAAGTGGAAGACACGTGACTCCCTTTCTCAAGTGAAAGGAAGGCCATTGTAGGATTATTTATTAGCCTAATTTTAAAATCTTTGTGTTTCAGGGAATATAGAGGCCCGAGGAGAAGAAGTAAGCTAGAGAGAGATAGGAACAATCAGTCAGTGGAGCTGTCAGAACATACATAACATTTATCAATCAAGTTTGTAGGCTTATATAGGTATTGTTTGTGACACCACCAAATAATTACAATAGTAACATCAAAGATCACTAATCACAGATTACCATAACAGATATAGTAATAATGAAAATGTTTGAAATACTGCAAGGACTGCCAAAATGTGACACAGCAACACAATGTGAGCACATGCCATGGAAAAATGGTGCCAATAGACTTGCTTAATGAAAAGCTGCCACAAACCTTCAAGTTATAAAAAATATATTATCTGAGGTATCTAAAATTTTTAAATTTTATGGGGTTTAATCAGCTTGATAAAAATTAAGAAGCTTGTTACTCAGTACATTGAGAGCTATCTCTTACCAAGGTGGGAAATCATTCTCCTCTACACATGGAAAATGAGATGAAACCAAATGGAAAGAAAGTAAATGAAAACAAATAAAGGAAAACAAGAAATATAACCAACACTCATGTAACCTCTTCCCTCCATAAATGTCGAAGATTCATTTACCTTTCAGTTACCAAGGAGAAAGAGGACAGTCTTTAGAGGTTTTTTGTTTTGTATTGGCTTGGAGGCCACAGAATTTAAACTTGGTTCACTGTTATAAACTGCTGATTCCCAAATTAAATGATGCATTCTAAATGCTTGTAAAAAATATTTTGCACCTGGTATTTGAAAATATTCAGGTCCCAATACTTCCTACTTCAGTAGTTCAGGGAACTAACTGGCAGTGTATGTAATGCCAACAGTGATATTAATAGGTTGAGCCATTCTCAATATTCTAGTCTTCCTCTGCTCTATTCCACCAATGGGAAACAGGAACAGAGGAGAGTAACTTTGATTGAAACTAAGAATTGCCATGGACTTATAGTTTCCCCTAAAACACTTACTGCCCCACTGCCCAGTTTTGACTAGGCACAGAACACTTACTGTCTGGAAGATGTCTACCACCTCCTCCCTCTCATTCCTGTCTCTGGTGGAGAAATCCCTGACCCCACCTACTCTCTAACCTTAATACAGTTATTCTTGATAGGGAAACCTCTGTCCTTACATTATTCCCCAGGATCTGCTGGGCCCTTCCACTTGCTCTGTTACTTTTATTTTTTCCCTAAGTATTACCTGTCTTTTCTATATGTCATGAGCTGAACATAAACATGCATCTTCTTTTCTATGTTGTCTCCTCCGGTGAAAACATGAACTTTTTAAGATCAGTGAATGTTTCAATTTTCCTTCTGTATTCTCAGGTCAGCACAGTATGTGGTGCTTAATAAGAACTTAATAAATCTTTTCTCATTCCATTCCACATCCCAAGAATCAGCTTCCCCCAGTCACTATGAATATTATACCTATTTTTATAGAAATCTTTGATTTTATTTAGTAATAAAATAAATCTACTCTTTATTTAAATGACTTTTACTGAAATAGTTTGCTCTAAAGTAACACATTTTCACTGAATTGTCATTTTTTCAATTAAGATTGAAATTTTGTATACCTGAAGTTGTCCTCTAGGCAGACCTTTTAAAAATATGTTTTCCATCTTATTCATCTTTTCCTTCTCTTTACATTTTTTTTCACTTTTGGCAAGAAGAAATATTAAAGTCCTCCTCCAGGGCATGGTATTTTTCTAATGTTGTGCTCACCTTGAGCATGTCTTCAATTCAAAAAACAAATTCTATGCACTCTGTGCAATGTGTCAGGTATATACTGATCAAATGACCCGGGTTTATGTGCTTCCATTAAAAAATGAATTATTACTCACTGTCCTTCTCGAGTGTCATCATATTCTCTATATTTGTTTAACAATTGGTCACCATCTAGCATTTTTAGGCTGGATCCACAAAAGCTAGGCATAGATAAAAAAAAAAAAACCAGAAATTGTCTTATGCATTTTAGTGCCCAGTTTGCCATATTCATTTTTCTGTATTTTTTTTGTCATGAGATTTCAAATGAAAATTTTGTTTACAGGTAAGAATATAGTCTTGGGAAGCTGACAAACATTTTAGATTAGAATCAGACTCACAGCATGTTCTTCACTTGAAGGCAGCATCTTGAGATCCTATGCAAATAAAGAAACAGACTCAGAATGTTTAAATGGCTTACCCAAGGTCAAATAGCAAGTTGGTAGTTGCAGAATTAAGTATAGATCACTTACTTCCAGGGCTGAAAATTCAAAGGAATATTTGCTCTTAGGATTCTGGATTTCTCTTTTAATTTTTAACACAATGCAGGTGTCTCTTCCATGTTCCAAAATCCTGAAGAACTAAGGTTGTACCAAATTGTATAGTTTAAAGAAATTGCATATCTTCATTCATTTGACTTACGGCATTGACAGTCTCAGGTCAACGACAGGGCTAGACCTATTTTCTCCGTGCAGGCATTACTCAAGAGAAGCAAGCAAGCAATCTGTTGAGAACCCTCTAAATGCCTCCTACAGGTGCCAATCTCCTTGCTACTATCTTTTCCCTTCATGAAGTTTTACTGATAGTTCACTGAAAGAGATTCTCAGTCACAGATGAGTACCTATCTTTATGCTGAGAGTAAAATTACTTTCAGGTTTCTTACAATTTGGTGTGCTATCATATCTGACTTTTCTTATTGAAAAAAAGGCATATATTTGTATAAAATAAAATGAATTTCAATTAAAACAATTCCCAGGAAGGTCACAAATTTTTGAGTGAAAAATCCCTAGTTACTAAATTGCATAGCAGTTTAGTTTTATTAAACTACTCTCCAATTAAATATAGTATTTTGGGGGAAACTGTTTAAGGTTTTGATTTGCATTTAAACAAGCTTTGAAGTATCCCAAAGGGAAGCTAATTTTTTCAAATAAAATGTATACTGCTATGAAAGAGAACATCTGAAAATATTAACTTAATCCCCTTAATTTTAAAGAATAACTGTCAAAGTTTCTTTTTTTTCCCCTAAGAGGTAATTTAACATGCTGATACTATAATGAGGTAAAGAACTTGCCTATTTTTGCAAGTTAACAAAGTAAAAGAGGAAAAGAAGAATTTCTATTTCTTAAGGTAAAAATATCAAAGAAAATTCTTAACAAAATTTACTTACCATATTAGAAAGTAAGCTTAATGACCTGATCAACATTTAATACACACAAATTTTCAGTGATGAGAGACTGAATTGACATCAGAAAATGAATTTGAGCAGTGAGATTTGGGTTGATATGTATTTTGTAACAATAAGTTAATTGGATTCTAATTCCTAATTTCCATCTTTATAGATTCTCTAAGTTCTCATCTCTGAAATAGTGGCTTTCCATGCATGTTTTAAACGCAATTTTTTTTTGCCAATTCATATGGGTAATATAATGAAAAATGCATGAACAGTAAAGTAGACATCAAATTTAAACTCCAAATAAATGAGATCTCTAACCAAGAAACAGCTCAGTTTTTTACTAGATACTAATATATTTCACATAGGCCATGACATTTAACTGAGGAAAGTGAGGAAAAAAGCAAAATCCCTAGAAAAGTAAATTATTATTTTGCCAATGAAATCCCACAAAATTATTAACTTTCTTAACTTGCTGATCTTCAGTTTCAATGACAGAGTATTATATCACTCTGATGGTTAAGTAAGGCCAATAACATTAAGAAAATGGTTTGGATTTTCATTCTATTAAAGTGCTTATGAAAATTAAATGCCATTGATGAAATTCTGTTTGCAGACACATACATATGACTCCTGTATATTTAATTGGACAGAATTTACTTCTTGTTTTTGAAAGTGAAAGAATAATGTATCTGAAAGCAATCAGTGTCAAAGACAGCCTAAAGAGAAGTAACCTTCTTAACCTTGATGTTTTTTCTCCACATAATTTACCGTTGTAGAATTTTTCTTCCTTTGTAGCAATTTTCCCTGGTTTCACTTTAATTCTGGGAATGAAAGTTCCCTTTGAGAAATATATGTGGATAATTTATCCTAAAAATTGTATATTTATATAACCCATAAGAATGTCTGTTGCCTTCACTATAACTGTATTCCCAGAAGAAATTCCAAACCATTATCAGTGTGTGTGGTTGCTATATCATTTGGGGAAACTTACATCATTTGTCTTTTTGAGTCATGATATCCAGCCTACTTGGAATCTAATCAGTGAAATTAGATAATCTGACTTTAATTTCTGAACCCATGCACTGTTTCACACTTCATTGTCTTGGATCCCCTCTGTATACATAAATCTGCATTTAATTATGAACTTTTTTTAGGACAAAACTGTGACAATTTGAGGATATATATATATATATATATATATATATATATATATATGTGTGTGTGTGTGTGTGTGTGTGTGTGTGTGTGTGTGTGTGTGTGTGTATAGATTGGAAGATTGGGAGGCAGTTCAAATAAATTATAATCCCATCAATTATGTGATCTTGGCGAGATGGATAAGTAGACACTGATACAAAAACCCAGATGGGAGAGACTGGGAAGCCTGCTTCTGGGAGAGTTGTGATGATATGTAATGGAAGTGCTTTGGAGAAATTTGGTGCAAGTGTAAACACTTTCTAAATGGTTCTGATCTGCCAAACAAGCAGGAAATAGTATCTTCTTTGATTGGCAGCAGCTGGAGAACTTGGATTGGAACTGTATTTTAAAGATACTAGTAGATGAGAATCTCAGATCTTCTCTGGCTGTCTACTGAGCTGGAAGCATTAGTCCGTCCTTTCCTTCTGATGCCAGGAATATGAGTATCATTTTTTGCATTGATATTTATTTTTAAATTTTAAATAAAATAAATTAATCTGGAGACCTCATGAGTTTTGAAAAATCAGGAAATAACCTACCTTGGCTATATGAATCCAGGATTTGAGTCCATGCTAGATTTTGTAGCCAATTTACTCTATGTGATGTTTATTTTTAAATTTTTTGGAACTTTTTATTGCTGCTAAAGTAGTTTTCCTAAAACACAGATCTGTCTACATCAACCCTTACTCAGTTAACTCCAGGGGCTACCCATCACCTCCAGAATCAAATGTGAAATCCTCTAGAATTCAAAGCCCCTCATAACCTAACCCCTCTTATCTTTCCAGTCTTCTTATACCCCCATCTTCTTTGATCTAGTGACACTGGATTTCTTACTGTTCCTTAAAAAAAAAACACTTTATCTTTCAGCTCTGGGATTTTTCACTGGCTTTCACTCAAGTCCAGAATGCTCTCCCTCATCATTTCTGACTCTTGGCTTCCTTTAAGGCTCATTTAAAATACTATATTTTTTTTCCAGGGAGACTTTCCCAGTTCTTCTTAATCTTAGGGTCTTCCCATTGTTAGTTATTTCTAATTTATCCTATATATAGCTAGTTTATACCTTGTATTTGCACATTATCTCATTTGCATGTTAATCCCATTAGATTGTAAATTCTTGGAGAATAAAGAATCTCTTTTGTTTTTCTTTATACCCCTATCCTGTAGTATAGTGCCTGGGGCATAATAGGTGTTTAATAAATGTTTATTGACTGACCTCACCATCCATAGAATAACCTTCTTCAACTTAAAGTTTGTACTTGATCTCTTCCATCACAGTAGTGAGCATTTTTGGCATGACTATATCTTCTTGTATTCATGGTCAGATATGAATGATCAGAAAGTCATTGATTAGGGTTATGTCTTTCAAGAAATCTTTGAAAAAAAATTTGTCTTTACCAATTTGTTTAGTTGCTTATAGTTTACAAGAGTCAGTTACACAATCCCTTAATTTTCAAATTTTCTCTCCTTTCTTTTCCTCTCCCCCCCTCCCGCCTCAGCCATGCCGGCATGCACTCAAGTATAGGATCTTCAAATACTTTCACATTGGACATTAGTAATGTTGTAAAGAAGTATTATAACCGATGTAATGAACAATGGGAAAGAGGAAACAAAATCAAACAAGAAAAAGAAAGAGAGCATGTGGTTTGCTTCAATCTGCATTCAGACTCTGCATGTATTCTTTCTCTGAATGTAAACATCTCTTTCCACCATGAGTCTTTCAGAATTGCCTTATAACCTTGCATTGCTGTGAAGAGCCCAGTCTATCAAAGCTGGTTGTCACACGTACATTGCGTCTGAAATTGTGCACAAATTTCTCCTGGTTATGCTCTTCTCACTCAACATCAGCTTGTACAAGACTCTCCAGGTAAATATGAAGTCTGTCTGCTCCACATTTCTTATAGCAAAATAGTATTCCATTACATTCATATACCAAAACTTGGTTAGCCATTCCCCAATTAACAGGCATCCCCTTAATTTCCAATTCTTTGCCATCACAAAAAAAAACTTCATCAAACCTTGAATGATCTATTCATTTATCTAGCTATCTTATATTGGAAAAATTCCTTTTTGGAAGAGAGCCTATACAGTGGCATTTTGCTCTACCAAATCAAAATTTTCCCCAAAATTAATAAATAAATATAGTCAGATCTTATACACCCCCTATCCTTCAGACAGTTTGAAATAGTAAAGAGCTTTCCATTGTTGTATATGACTTGTTTAATCATATCTCATCCCTCCTAATTAATACTTTTGTTTAGAATGCCATTGACTTAGGGATATATAGCACATAAACATTTTGTATAGTGAGACAGTATGAATATAGGATAAATATGTAGGTTGGTTGCCTTTGGGAGGGAGTATTAATCATTTTGGAGTCTTTTTTATGCTTTTGACCTCAGAGAATCTGCATAATCCCTCAGGGCTCTCACAATCGCATCTCCTTCAAAACTGAATTCTTTCCATATACTTGGTCTAATCTGGATTCTTTTACCATCTCAGTGCTCTTTAGTACCATTTTTACCTCCCCTCTATAAAGACACCTTGGATTGTTTAAAGGCATGCATGAGCAGCTTTCTAGAGGACTGCTGATGTGAATAGCTTTCAAGGTTCTGATTACATAGTATAGTGAATACTCTATTCAGTAACAAATCAGAGCAAAACATTCACAGAAAATCAAGGTACAGCATTCACAATGTTACAACTTAAAACAGAAAATCAAAATACAACATTCACAATGGCATAATAACTCAACTCAACAACTTATCACTAAAATGGCAACATAGTTTTCATCCAAGTGGTCACATAGTTTTGAACAAAATGCAATCATTTAGTCAATTAATCACTTAGTAACTCAACAATTCAATTGTAAAGTACAAAAGTCAAAGGCCTCCACCCATGGTGCATACTAAGTAGCAAATCAGTCACTATTCAGTAATCAGTCACTGCTCAGTCATCAGTCACTACTCAGTACCAACTTAAGAGGTAGTGGAGAATACACAAGGCATCCACCCCTTGGTTTCAAATAAATCATAATCTTCTCAGTTAGTACACAGAAGACAAGTAAAGTCTTCTTTCAGCTTGACTCAAGGCTGGCTCTCAGCTTCCATGGTTCCTCTTTCATTGTCCCAGCTCCTAGGTTCAAAGGCAGGGAGCTCCCAGTTCCTTGTGCAGCTCCTTGCCCCATTCTTAGTACTGTTCCCATTCCATATTGAGACTCACAGTGTCCAGTTCACATTAAGTCCTTCACAGTTCCTCTTTCTGTGAAGACAAAGCTTAACAGAGCTACAACAATATTCATATACATTGCTAGCACCATCATCACTTCTCTATCTGCCTGCGTAATCACCTCTGAGCCACCAATAAGGTCTGAGAACACAGTACAAATCATCAACATAGAAATCAACACAGACACACAAACAACGTCCAAGAGGTCAGCACAAATAATCAGTAAAGTCTCAGAACCTCCAAAACCCCACTTCAGAAGTTCTATAAACATACAACAAGAAAATCCTCTTTCAGGGTTGCCAGTAAGGTTCCAGGGCTTCTGTACAAAGTATCACAAACATCAACACAGACAGGACAGTCAAACAGAGTGCCAGGATACCACAAGTTTTCTCCTTCTTGACTCTGCCACCACAAGAGTCCTCTTTTCAGTTGTTCCATCCTTAGTCTGGAAATTCTCCCTATATATGGTCATTAGTTCCACCCCTTCCTGTTGCAGGAGTTCATGAGTTCAAGGGTTCACAAATTGTGGGGTTCACACATTCTGTTTCTTAACAGACTTGATAGAAGGCTCCAAAGAAACTAGAAGTGAAATAAAGAGCTAATTCAATAGTTCAAACAAGGCGTGAACTACATCTGTGCTTGCCATTACAGATTTTGATGTCAAGGTCTAAGTTTGGTGATTACATTACCATTATGATAAAAAAAAAGTTTATTATGGCAATCTTTATAACGCTTTCCTTATTTTTGGAGGGTGGGGGGGTTTGCTTTACTTAAAATTGGAAGAATTATAGCATACATATTTTCTCAGCATAAAATGAGTTTTTATTATAATTGATATATTATCCTCTCTTCATTTTCACTCCTTAGGATGAATTTGCCTAGCTGGATGTCTTGACAAGTTTTCTTCAAGCTTGTTTTGCTATCCATTGTCTCTTTCTACTTTATGAGATTAAATTGTCCACAAATATTGGTAAGATTTTTACATTAAATTCATACTTTAAATCAGTGTCACCTTTGGTCACCATCTCTCTCTGCTTGCAAATAAGTGAATTGTTTGCTAAATAAAGTGTTTTCTGGGATCTTATGGCATGCTTGTTGTGACAATAAATTTATAGTAATTAAACTTATATATAAATTTATTATGATTAGTGATGATGCTATTTGAGGTTCATTTCCATTCCTCCTTGCAAATTACCTTTTAAAATTGTTTAAATTTGGTTTATTTGAAACATATATTCCCATACTTTCTCCTCAATTTTTTTTTTTGCTTTTTTGAGGTAAAATATCTCAAAGGAAAAATGACCTGGAAAACAGATCCAGGAGAGATAATCTAAGAATTATTTGTCTATAGGAAAATCATGTTAAAAAACCAGCCTGAACAACTTCCAAGAGCTCATCAAGGAAAACTGTCCTGAGATACTAGAACCAGAAGATAAAATAGAAATTGAGAGAATCCACCAGACACCTCCTGAAAGAGATTCCAAATTGAAAACTCCACAAAACATTGAAGCCAAATTCCAGAACTTTCAGGTAAAGGAGAAAATACTGAAAGCAGCCAAAAAGAAACATTTCAAATATTTCAGAACTAAAGTGAGGATCACACAGGATCTGGCAGGTTCTACACTGAAAGATCTGAGGGACTGGAGTATGATATTTTACAAGGCAAAAGAACTAGGGTTAAAACCCAGAATCAGCTATTCAGCAAAACTGAGTATAATCTTTCTGGCAAGGAAATGATCATTCAATGATATAAGGGACTTCCAGACCTTTCTCATGAAAAGGCCAGAACACAATGGAAAATTCAATCACAAATTACAAGGCTCAAGAGAGACATAGAAATGTAAATAGGGAAAACACACACACATAACTTTTTATTTAGTCAGGGTAAACTGTCTACACCATATATGGGAAGCCTATACCTGTTAATATTGAGAATTATATACTTATCACGACATTTAAAAAGGATATAGATAAATAGAGGGGGTGGGTATAAATTAAACAAAATGATGATAAAAAACTTATTAAGGGGTGCAAAAGGACTGCAATGGAAGAAGAGGAAAAAGAATAAAGCCACACAAAGAGGCATAACACATATTATAGTAGAGGGAAAGAAGGGAGGGAGATGAACATTATATGATCTTCAACCCTCATAGGTCCTGGTGTAAGGAGGGAATAACATAAACTGTTAAGTATAGGACTGTATCAAGAAGAGATATAAAACCTATCATAATAGAGGGAAAGAGGGGAGGGAGCGGAGCTTTGCATGAGATCTATTCTCATAAATCTTGGTTCAAGGAAGAAATAACATACAACATTAAGCATAAAAATATATAGTACTTTAAAGGCAGTAGGAAGGGGAAGGGCTATGAAAAAGAGATGTTTAGCAGGGAGGGAAGAACTAGTAAAGGGGAAGGGTAGGAAAAGGCAGGGAGGATGATAAGGAGAGAATACTGAGGGAGGAGGTTGTCAAAAGGAAAACTCTCAAGGAGGGGAAGGGAGAAGGGGAAAAGTAAAAGCACAAATGGGAAGGAATAGGATGGAGGGAAAGATACAGATAGTAATCATAACTGTGAATGTGAATGGGATCCCATAAAATGGAGGTGGAGAGAAGAATGGATCAAAAAACCATAATCCTACAATATGCTGTTTACAACAAACACATTTGAAACAGGGGGATACACACAGGCTAAAGGTAAAAGGCTGGATTAAAATGTATTATACTTCAGCCAAAATAACCAAAAAAAAGCAGGTGTAGCAATCCTTATCTCAGAAAAAAACAAAAGCAAAAAATAGATCTAATTAAAAGAAATAAGGAAGGACACTATATCCTGTTAAAAGGCACCATCAAAAATGAAGGAATATCATTACTAAACATATATGCACCAAGCAATACAGCATCCAAATTCCTAGAGGACAAGTTAATGGAGTTAGAGAAACAGATAGCAAAACTATACTAGTGGAGGACTTCAATCTTCCCCTCTATGAACTTGATACATCTAAACTCAAAATAAACAAGAAAGAAGTTAAGGAGGTAAATAGAATCTTAGAGAAGATAGATATGGTAGACCTCTGGAGAACAGTGAATGGGGATAAAAAGGAATATACCTTCTTCTCAGAGGTACCTGGCACATATACAAAAATTGATCATATACTAGGGCATAAAAACCTCACATTTCAGTGCAGAAAGGCAGATCTATTAAATTCATCCTTCTCAGAATCATGATGCAATAAAAATTATATGTAATAAACATCCATGGAAGAATAGAGTAAAAACTAATTTGAAATTAACAACTTAATGCTAAAGAATGAGTGGGTCAAACAAGAAATTATAGAAACAATCAGTAACTTCATTCAAGAGAATGACAAGAATGAGACAACATAACAAAATTGTGGGATGCAGCAAAAGCAGTTCTTAGGGGAAGTTTTATATCCCTGAATGCATACATAAATAAAACAGAGAAAATGAAGGTCAATAAATTGTGCATACAACTGAAAAAGCTAGAAAAAGTACCGATTGAAAATCCCCAATTAAATACTAAATTAGAAATAATGAAAACCAAAGGAGAGAGCAACAAAATTTAATTTAAGAAAACCATTAAACTAATAAATAAAACTAAGACCTGGTTTTATGAAAAACCAAAAAAATTTATAGACCTTTAGCCAATATGTTAAGAAAAAGAAAGAAGAAACCCAAATTACGAGTATCAAGAGTGAAAAGGGTGAATCTACCTCCAATGAAGAGGAAATTAAAACAATAATGAGGAATTATTTAGGCCAATTTTATGCACATAAATTTGACAATCTTAGTGAAATGCATGAATATTTACAAAAATATAAGTTGCCCAGATTAACTGAAGTGGAAGTAAATTACTTAAATAAGCCCATCTCAGAAAAAAAAATTGAACAAGCTAACAATGAACTACCTAGCAAAAAAACTCCAGGGCCTGATGGATTTACTAGTGAATTATATCAAACATTTAAAGAATAATTTATTCAAATTTTCTACAAATTATTTGGGAAAATTGGTGAAGGAGGAGGGCTATCAAACTCTTTTTATGACGCAAATATGGTACTGATACCTAAATCAGGAAGAGACAAAATGGAGAAAGAAAATTATAAACCCATTCCCCTCATTAATATAGATGCAAATTTTTTAAATTAAATATTAGCAAAAAGACTACAGCAAATTATCACAAGACTAATACACTTTTATCAGGTAGGATTTGTTCCAGGAATGCAAGGATAATATATCCTTAACATAATAATAAATGGTCTTTCTTAAAATAATATGTAGCATTTATTTAAAGCCATCAGCAAATATTATATACAATGTGAAAAAGCTAGAAGCATTTCCAAGAAGATCAAGGGTGAAACAAGGATGTCCACTATCACCTGTACTATTCAATCTGCTGCTAGAAATGTTAGCAGTAGCAGTTAGAAAAGAAAAAGAAATTGAAGGAATCAAATTAGCCAAAGTAGAGACTAAGCTCTTTCCAAATAATATGATTTTATACTTAGAAAATCCTAGATAATAAAGCAAAAAATTACTTGAGACAATACGTAAATTTGGCAAAGTTTCAGGATATAGAATAAACTCACATAAATCCTTGGCATTCTATATATCTCTAACAAAATCCAACAGGAAGAGATAGACATAGAAATCCCATTTAAAGTTACTGTAGACAATATAAAAAACTTGGGAATCTACCTGCCAAAACAAACCCAGGACCTATATGAACACAACTAAAAACACTTTTCACGCAAATAAAATCAGATCTAACTAACTGGAAAACCTTCAATTGCTCATGGCTGGGTCGAGCTAATATAATAAAAATGACAATTTTACCTTAATTAAATTACATATTTAGTGCCATACCATTCAATCTACCAAAAAAAAATACTTTGTAGAGCTAGAAAAAATAGTAACAAAATTCTTTTGGAAGAACAAAAGTTCTAGAATAACAAGGGAATTAATGAAAAGAAATGCTAGCCATACCAGATTTTAATCTGTATTTTAAAGCAACAGTCATCAAAACGACTTGGTACTGGCTGAAGAATAGAGTAGTGGATCAATGGAATAGATTGCGTACATGAGACTCAGCAATCAATGACTATAGAAATCTACTGTTTGAGAAATCAAAGACTCCAGTTTTTGAGAGAAGAACTCACTATTTGATAAAAGCTGCATGGAAATCTGGAATATAGTACAGCAGAAACTGGGTCTAGACCATTATATAGCACCATATACTAAAATCAAGCCTAAATGGGTGCATGATCTAGATATAAAGGCTGATACTGTAAACAATCTGGGAAAGCAAGTAATATTGTACCTCTCATATTTATGGAGAGGGGAAGACTTTATGACTAAACAAGATTTAGAGAGCATTATAAAATGCAAAATGGATAATTTTGATTACATTAAATTGAAAAGTTTTTATACAAACAAAGCCAATGTAACCAAGATTAAGAGGTAAGTGCAAAACTGGGAAAGAATTTTTACAACCAGCATCTCTGGTAAAGGCCTCATTTCTAAGATATATGGAGAATTAAGTCAAATCTAACAGAATTCAAGCCATTCTTCAATTGACAAATGGTCAAAGGATACGAACAGGCAGTTTTCAGAGGCAGAAATTAAAGGTATCTATAAGCACATGAAAAAATGCTCTAAATCATTAGTGATTAAAGAAATGCAAATCAAAATATCTTTGTGAAATCACATCTCCCTGGTCAGATTGGCTTAGATGACAAAACAGAAAATTGACAAATGCTGGAGAGGATGTGGAAAAATTGGAACACTGATGCATTGCTGTTGGAATTGTGAACTGATTCAACAATTCTGGAGAGCAATCTGAAACTATGCCAAAAGGCTATAAATAATTGCATACTATTTGGTTCAGTAATACTACTTCTAGGGTTGTATCCCAAAGAGATCATAGAAGTGAGAGGCAGACCTGTATGTATGAAAACATTTATAGCAGCAATTTTTGTGGTGGCAAAGAATTGGTAATTAAGGGGAATGGCTAAATAAGTTATGGTATATGAATGTCATGGAATATTATTTTGCTATAAGAAGTGGGGAGAAGACAGACTTCATATTTATCTGGATAGGCTTATGTGAACTGATGCTGAATGAGAAGAGGAGAACCAGGAGAAATCTGTACACAATTACAGACACAAAGTATGCATAGCGACCAACTTTGATAGACTGGACCCTTCTCAGCAATGCAAGGTTCTAAGACAAATCTAAGACTCATGATGGAAAAAGATGCCTACATTCAGTGAAAGAACTAGAGAAAACAGAGTTTGAATGCAGATTGAAGCAAACCACCTGCTCTCTCTTTTTTTTTTGTTTAGTTTTATTTGCTCTTTCCCATTGTTCTTTCTGTTGGTTACAATCCTTCTTTACAACTTAAAAAAAGTACCTCTTCCCCATAAAGGAAACAAATACATAATTAAAAAACACTCTTTGGTGCTGACCGTGTTCAACACTTTGCCAATTATTTTCCAAAAAAAGCATTTATCTTATAAAAGCTTAAGTGTTCTATGTAATCTTCTTGTTTGTCTTTTATTTTTCAAAGACCACTGATGACATTATGAGTGGGTGAATTGGATTTAAGTGAAGCAGAGTTGCACAAAATTATCAGCCTTCCTCTCTCTTCCAGAGTCATTGAAATCCAGTGGCAGGACAAAAGTCAACACAACTGGTGATATCGGGTCCAGGATGCAGTGGATTACCTTGGCATATCATGTCTGAACAAGCTCGAAGTACTCCACAATGCCTCCTTTCTCTGCCTAAATGGCTGTTGGAATATCCCATTATCTTTCCATTTCAATGGGGGAAATCTTCTTAGGCTTGGTGTAGACATCCCCTATCTTGCAAATTGATTTGAGGCCTACTGCTTACCATCAACCTGGTTTAGCCCATTTAGGCCATCTGCCAAGATTTTACCACTACCCATGTTACAGCTTCTTGGAACCAGAAGTGAGAGTTGGGTGAAAAGTATTTGGAAATGAAAGCTGGATGAGCAGCACTGAAAAAGTCTCAGCAAGTCCTCACACCAGAGTAACTTGTTATCCTGAAATACCCCATATACATCTCTATGTAATTTATAATCCATTGATATCTCATTCTTTTCTCCTTGTGGTAGAAGTCATACCTGCATTATGTAGGCTTATCTGTTCTTTAAGAGGATGGGGAAGCTGTTTGTTTTCCTTGCTGCCAGAGGTATTAAAAGTCCTTCAGAACAGGAATTCTGGTGGGACATTTTAGTCAAATCCCTGTTGCCCAATAGGATCCATTTCTGACACATTCTTTCTGTTTGCCAGAGGCAAAACCATTATTTTTACCGAAATGTTAATTTTTTTTACCTTAGGAATTGTATCCTTTTTTTCTCATTTATTACTAATAAAGTGATTTTTTTAAACTTGGCTTTATGGTTTATAAGCATTCCATTTTGTTCTAATCTCCAGTCTCAATCTACTAGACCAGCCAGAATTAGATCTGACCTCTAATATTCAATGTGTTTAGCAGGTGTTTGAAATAACTTCATGGTTAAATTCATTGTTGGAAAGGGAAAGGTTAGTACGAGAGAAAGGGAATCTTGAATGATTAGATGGTCCTGTAGCCATAGTATTGTCAGGGACTAAGAGGTCCTCTTTCTGTGATATGAAAAGGATGCTAGTATTCACCATGTATGTTTAACATGATAGATATTTATGGAGCTTGATATAAAAATCCAGTATGTCTTGGGTCATTTTAATAGCTTTCAATAAAGTAGATTACCAATATGCATGGAAAAATATAGCTTGTCTTTGTATACTTAGCAATTAGAGCCAAAATGAAGGAGTTTTTTATCTTCTAAGATTATGCCTTGAAGGCAAAAGAGCAGCTTATGGATCTAATAACAATTCTAATGTAGTCAAGGACTGATAAGCTACTGATGATAAACATGATCTCTGACCCAGAAGTTTCACTTAGAGAATGTATTAAATTCTACTAATACTAGGGCTATAAGGGAAGTGAAAAGGAGCTTAAGTGATGCTGAGGCATGGTAACTGCTCCTAGCGGGAAGAAAGCCTTGTACTTATCCCATTGCTACCTACCCCTGACCTCCAATGACCTCCTGAAGGATGACCTGTTCCTCTACAGGGAATTGGAAGCTTTCATCACTAAGGAAATGAGGAGGATGAAATAGGTTTTTGTTTTTGGTTTCTGTTTTAACTGTTAGGATTGAATCATTTGAAAAATGGCTTATGAGTGTACATTCTAATGCAGGAAACTCAGATTTTTTTTCTTCTTTTAGTTATAGAGCTCCTTAGCTTTGAAAGTGTAAGGGTAACAGAATTTGAAGATTTTCCCGCCCCTTAGTAGGCCTAGGGAATTTGAAGATTTTCCCTGCCCCTTAAAGGCCTCACTTGGAGCCCATCAAGGGAAGTTTACTTAGGGGAGGCTTTTTTTTCAGGAAGGCCCACACCTGTTGTTACTTTGTAATTAGGCAGTAGGTCACTAAGGTTGTGATGTCCTCTGATCCTGAAGAAGTGTGTGTGTGTGTGTGTGTGTGTGTTCTTGAGGTGAAGTTTTGCTTTGGGACTCTGGGGAAGAGTTGTATGATTGGGCCAGATGAGACTCTGGGTAGCTGTTGAGCCCCCCAGCTTTGAAAGCCTAGATGTTGGTGCCTCTGTGTCTGGTAACTAACTGTGTATATATGTATGTAATGGTCAGACAGCTAAAAGCTGTCTGTTGGTCTGTTAAACTGTGTTATTTTCTCAGTCTATGTTTTTGTCTGCTTATAATTTCTGTTTGTATTTTCTGAAGTTCAGGGTGTTGATTTTTTCCCCTGAACTAAGGGAATGATATATATATTTGATTAAAGTAAGATTGTTAACCCTTTTTGAGTTGTTTTCCTTTGGAAAAGCAGGTCAAAGAACCTGTGCTAGCAGTCATCCTGGCTATGCTAGGGTGCTTGCTGTTACAGAGAACTTATCAAAAATTTGCTTTTACAAAGTCAACTGAACCAGTTGTTTTTTTAGGTGATTAAAATGTGGGGCTCTGTATACTTCACTACACAGAGATGAATTCCTTTTCAGGTAGTTACCTGATATGGGACAGCAAAGGAGGGAGTGAAATGTTTTAAGGAAATGGGTTTGATAGATTGGATTTATGCCCCCTTCTCAGGTTCTCTCTGACATTCCCTATAACCAGCCTGCTTCAGATATTCAGATTTCACTTTTTGCATGAAGTTTCACCTGAAAGAAATAAGGCTTTAGTTGTGAATTTTCCTTGACAGACTACCATACTGGCCTGGATGAAGTTTGAGCAGAAGATTGGGGTATTTCCAATGACTTTCCTGGAAAATAGGTCTGTCCACACTACTTTAGGGATGATGGGAGGAGGCACTGTGTCTGTTGCCACACTAGGTGGGTCAAAGATGATGATTTTTCCTGTAAAAGAATTTTGGGTATAGCTTTTGAAGGACAAAATGATGAATGACGGGAAACCTAGATGATGCTAGTAAAATTGTGCTGGTGCATCCAGGGTGGGGAAGTAAGGGTTGATCTGTTCTGTCCAAAGTTAGGCCATTCCAAAAGGTTCCTATTTTATTAGCCACTAGTCTTTGTATTAGAATATGAGATAATGAGTTGCAGTATAAATTTTCCCAATATTCAGGATGTTTTAGCTACAAGACTACAGGGGAACTACAGATCATTTAACCAGGTCACTGTGGCTTAGACATGTGATAGGTTACCAAATGTACAAAGGGCTGATAGATATCAGCACATAGGTTAATATTACTACAGGAGATATGAGTCCATGTATGTTGGAGGTAGCTCAAGGCCAGCACTCTCGTCTCAAGTTTGATATTGGAACAAAAAGAAATACTGAAAAATCATTGGATAGTTACAAAAGGAGGTTTACTTTACTATAACACAATAAGGATATACAGCAAGTATACAGTGGCACTTAGCTTCTATAAAGCGGAGCTCCTTACCTCTATGCAGACACATATGGTCATCAGGGCAGAAATGGTAAAATCATAGGGGCCAAGACTCCATGTGGCTGAAATTTTTTCCACCCTTGGGTGCCCAGGATGCTGACAAGCCCTATCAGGTCATAGGGACAACTTTGTTTTATTTCAGAAAAAGCTAATAATCCCTGTCAAAGTGGGGTAGCAAGAGGTGCCTGGAACTATCCAATGTGGTTGGTAAAGGGAAAAATGCTGAGTCAATACAATTCTGTTTGATATACTCTTCCAAAAAACTTAGCCTGGATTCCATTGAGTATTTAATGTGAAGACCACTGAAGGGAGGAATCCAGTGGGAAGAGGGTGGAAAAGACCTTATTTGGGTCTAGTTTGTAGTGGCTAATTAGGGAAGAATAGTGGTGCTTACAAAAGCTTCTATGCTGGTTCTTGTGAGTAAACCTTTGGAGTTTCCTGAACCATCCCATGGAGTTAAAATTAGACAATATTAAGTATATGTGAGTGGGGAAGATGTTTCCTTTCTCGGAATAGGGATGAGGAAGATTGGAGCACTCTTTTTATTTGGTTGCAACTTCCTTCTTTCTACTGGTTTCATTTATAGCAAGGTTATCTCGATACTCTTTCCCCTTGATGTTATTTTCCCCTTGTTTGACAATAGAAAAGGATCTCAAATCTAGAGTGCCAATAGGGGTTAAAGATTCTAGATAGCCTAAAAGTTATGTGATTCTTAATATTCTCTTCGCCCATTCCCACTACTACCACTGCTGTGATGAGCATCTCTATGCTTACTCTGGGATGTTTTTACTTTCCTAAAGCAGATTCAGTCTGTTGCCAAGATTATATGAAGTCTTTCTGGTCTTGTAGAACCTTCTCAAGCTCTTGCTTTACTGGCACAATATTTAAGAAACCATGAGCACCTTCATGCCAGGATGAGACATTAGGATAGAACTTTGAGAAAGATATCTAGAAGCAATACTTACATGCTGGTATTAATTTTCACCCAATTATGTCTGTATTTGTTTATTTCTTTGTGTAACCAGGCATTTGTATGTAATAACGGGAATATTTTTTATAGATTTTGAAATGATAACATCATTTTTGAACTACGGATAAGAAGACTTGTAAAGATTTATAGTATCTATATACTATACAATACTATAGTATCTTGAAACTTATGTTCCTTCATCTTTCCTTCCATTTGTTGTTTAAAAAAATCCCAGTGATTAATATGTGCAATTACTAAAAAAAAGACAATGTGCCAATATTTTTAAAGAGAATATTCAGAACATAACTATAAATCTGTGCAATATATTCAGTTCCCTGTACGACAATTAGGAATTTTAATTTCTTTAGAAAAGGGAAACAGCACTTAGATCAGTCCAAAATATTACTAAAATATTTCATCTTTGTTGGGAGAGCAAAACTCATTCATGAAAGAACATGAGACATTTTTATGTGATGGAAAATAAAATGGCTGTTCTTGATCCTTAATACATGTATCTTCCTGAAAAGCAAATTTGGAGGAAAGGAAAAAGAGAATAAATTTGAAAAAGTAATGACTTGCTGTAATGGCAAGCAAAGAAGTAGTCTACACCTTGTTTCAGCTATTGAAATAACACTTTGTTTCAGCTGTTTCATTAACATAGAAGTCGTTAACGCATTGTTTCAGTTCATGATTGTATCAAGTTTTAAGATCCAGAACTTGTGAATACCATAGCTTGTGAACCCTAGAACTTGTGAACCCCTTCAACAGGAAGGGGAGGAGCTAATGACCATATATAAGGAGAGGTCCAGGCTGGAGAGAGCAGGACCGAGAAGGGAGTTATTGTGGTGGAGAAGGAGAAAACTTGTGGTATCTCAGCGCTCTGTGTTTCTGTATGTGTTGATGTTTGTTTGTGATACTTTGTACAGAATCTCTGGCACCTTATTGGAAGCACTGAAAGAGGAATTTCTGGTTGTATGTTCACAAAATTCCTGGAGGAGGGTATTGGAGGTCCTAAGACTTTGGTGGTGATTTGTGTTGACCTCTTGGACCTTGTTTGTGGGTCTGTGTTGATTTCTATACTGATGATTTGTGTTGAGTTCTCAGACCTTGTTGTTGGGTCTGAGTTGATTTCACAGGCAGATAATGAATTGATGATGGTGCCAGCAATATGTATGAATATTGTTGTGGCTCTGTTAAGCTTTGTCTTTCCAGAAACAGAAACTGTGAAGGACTTGAGCCCACAGGATGCTTCCCTGCTCTGAAGATAAACTCTGTTCCCTGATAGGACGATTATAGTCACATGGAGCCTGTGGCTGGAGGAGTTTGCTGAAGGGAAGCAGAACTCACAGGAATCTGGTCAGAGCTAGTCAGACGGTGGGGGAGGAAGGAGCTCAGTCAAGGACACAGAGAGGTTTGTGAGTGAATATTGATCTTGTATTGGTTTGTGGGAAGGCTGAAGGATGCTGTGACTCTCAGCATTATTATGGCTTCTGAATATCTTTGATACTATGATGGAATGAGCTTACTGGTTTTGGGATTTGGTTTTCTGGTGTCTAAATAAATGCTTCAGTTCTGTCCTCTATCCAGAGAGTTTTGTATATTTTGTGATTGAACATCATGTGATACTTATAGTCATGGTCTTTATTGTGATCAATAATATTGCATTGGTGCTTGCTATATTTAGTATTGAAGATGGGAAAAGATAAATTTCCTCGTGAGAGAAAAGTAAATGACCAGAGGATTCAAAGTCAGAATAGATTGCCATACTGCTCTATTGGGAGCAGGCATTTATTTTAGAAAAATTGATGGCATTCCAATTAATGAACTGTATAAAATGTACCATGATAAGGGGATTAATGTCAGATGGAACAGAGAAGTAAGGGATGCCCCTACAGATGCTCCTGAACCATTGTATCCAAGTTCATCACACCTTCAAGGAGAAAAGGAAATTGGCCAAGTCCCAGCTCAGATTCAAGAAATACATAGACAAGATTCAGAACCCATATTGATCTAAATATATTTTGGAAAAATGGATCAATTATTCTAACCAGGGCCTTGTTAGATACTGGAGCAGAGGCCTTCCTCATTTGTGGGAACCTTGAAAAGTTCAAGCATGGAAATCCTATTACTATCACAGGACTAGGAGGGGCTGAAATATCAGACAAAAAGTCAAACTAATTATGAAAATTCGACAATTTCCTAGGAAAGAATATATGTGGTCATTGTACCCATTCCTGAATACATCATTGGAATAGATACATTGAGAGGTATGGCTCTGAATTTACCTGACAGAAGATAGCAATTTACAGTAAGGAAGATAGGAATTAATACAGTTTTAATGGGAAAAATAAAAATAGATCTAATCTCTTTACATGAACCTTCTGAAGTGATTACTTTAAAGCTGAATCGTGTGCCAGGTGGGTAAGATGAAATTGCCAATAATGTAAAGGAACATGTTTAAGCAGGAGTGTTAGTCCCTACAACTACACGATGGAATAATCCTGTGTGGCCAGTACAAAAATCAGATGGGATGTGGAGAATGACGGTGGATTATAGACAATTGAATAAGGTGACTCCTCCCTTGTATGTTGCTGCTCCAGATACTGTTACCTTCATAGAAAGGATTCAGAAATATGAAGAGACTTGGTATTCAGTGACTGATTTGCCAATGCTTTCTTTACCATCCTAATAGACTAAAAACAGTGGAGTGGTTTTCTTTCACTTGACAGGGCAGACAATATACTTTCACCCACTTGCCATAGCACTTCTGGCTCTTCTGGCTTCCAACCTTGAGAGAAAAGTTGGAAGATTCCAACCCTAGTTTAAGTAGCTGAAGGAAAAGACTCTGGGAAGAAGCCAGCACAAAGGAGCTGGAAGGCCCCATTTTCCCTCTTTTTTCCCTATCTTCAGTTTCCTACACTAGAGAATTTGGGGAATTTCTCTTTGGGTGAAAGCTAGAACATTCTCTCAGTTGAGCAGAGCTATCTCACTCCCAATGCAAGAGTTCCTTCACTCTGTATTATTTTGTATATGTGCTCCCAGGTATAACTTCTCGGATAAATATATATTTTTTGCCATTTATACTGTGTGTTCATTTATGGAATTGATATTTGATGGGAAGGTAGTCAAGTCTTGGGTGCAAAGCTTGTGGTCCTGCTTCCCCCAGTAATGAGCAGTTAGCAGAAGTCATAAGTAGGATTGCAAAGAAGGATTAAGGCTGGATGATCAAGGATGATCAAGGAGCTCTAATCTTCCACAAATCCTTCCCCCTTCCCCCATAAATATGCAGAATTAAACTTTGAAGTTCCTACTATTAGCACTATTTTATTTTTATAAAAAAGTAGACATATTCAAAACATTGCCATAGACTATATCAATTTATGTTTTTTTTCTATGTATGGAGTCCAGCTGGAAGACTCATGGTTCCTGAACCAGTTGAACAATATTGCATTCTTCATGGGATCTTTGCTACTTTAACATACCTAGGACTCAAACAAATGTTGTAATGATAACGTTTAGTTATGGCTTGAAGTAATAAAATTCTGCTCCCATTTCCATAGCAATGACTTGAAACAATTAGTATATCTGATGCACTGAGTTACCTGACATTTCAGAGTATTATTCTGATTTTTTAAAAAAAAATCTCTCCTTGATTATTAGATGGCAAAGATTAGACTAGCTCACCTGGCATAGTCTACCTCAAAGAGTTTTTTTTTTAATTTTCATTCGAGTTTTATTGACTAAGACTGCAGAAAAACTTGAAAAGTGAAAACAGAAACCAATAGGTGGCTTTATCAGCATACATATAATTTAAAGAGGTTACTTATACCTTGCTACAGCCCCCTACTCAGTTACCACCTCTAAACTCATTTTGTCACATCTCTTCTAAATTTTTCTTTTTAAAAAAAATTTTTGTTCTTTGTTAATTTGTTTGTTTACTTTAAGTTTACAAGATTTAGTTCCACAATTCCTTGAGTTTCAATTTTTCTCTCCCTCCCTCCCCTTCCCTGCCATGGTGGCATACAACCAAGTATGGGATCTGCAAATACTTTCATATTAGACATTAGTCAGGTTATACAGAAGGATTGTTTCAGATGGAATAAAGGAATAATGGGAAACAAAACTAAGCAAGAAAAAGAGCAATTAGTTTGCTTCAATCTGGATTCAAAATCAGTTCTTTCTCTGGATGTAGACATCTCTCTCCATCATGAGTCTTTTGGGGTTGATTTATAACCCTGCATTGCTGAGAAGAGTTCAGTCTATCAAAGTTAGTCATTAAACATACATTGTGTCTGTAATTGTGTACAAATTGCTTCTGTTTTGTTTTGATTTGCGTTTTTCTAATCAATAGTGACAGAGCATTTTTTCATATGCTTATAGATATCTTTAATTTCATCTTCTGAAAACTGCCTGTTCATATCCTTTGACCATTTATCAATTGGGAAATGACTTTTAATCTTATAGATTCAACCCAATTCTCTGTATATTTTAGAAATGAGTCCTTTATCAGAGACATAGATTCTAATAATTCTTTCCCAATTTTCCACTTACCTCCTAATCTTGGTTACATTGAATTGTTTGTACAGAAGCTTTTCAATTTAATTTAATCAAAATTGTACATTTTGCATTTTATAATGCCCTCTAATTCTTGTTTGGTCACAAAGTCTTCCCCTCTCCACAAATCTGACAGGTAAACTATTCCTTGCTTTCCCAGATTGCTTACAGTATCAGCATTTATACCTAGATCATGCACCCATTTAGACTTGATTTTGGTATATAGTGTAAGATAATGATCTATGCTCAGTTTCTGCCATATTATATTCCAGTTTTCCCAGCAGTTTTTGTCAAATAGTGAGTACTTATCCCCAAAACTTGGGTCTTTGGGTTGATCAAACACTAGATTACTATAGTCATTGACTGCTGAGTCTCTTGTACCCAATCTATTCCATTGATCCACTACTATATTCCTCAATCAGTACCATGTAGTTTTGAAGACTGCTGCCTTATAATACAGATTAAAATCTGGTATAGCTAGTCCACCTTCCTTAGCATTTCTTTTCCCTAATTCCCTGGATATTCTGGACCTTTTGTTCTGCCAAACGAATTTCGTTACTATTTTTTCCTAGCTCAATAAAGTAGTTTTTTGGTAAATTGATTGGTATGGCACTAAATATATAATTAAATTTAAGTAAAATTGTCATTTTTATTATATTAGCTAGACCCAGCCACGAGCAATTGATGTCTTTCCAATTAGTTAGATCTGACTTCATTTATGTGAAAAGTATTTTGTAGTTGTGTTCCTATAAGTCCTGAGTTTGTTTTGGCAGGTAGATCCCCAAATATTTTATAATGTCTACTGTAACTTTAGATGGGATTTCTCTTTCTATCTCTTGCCGTTGAATTTCATTAGAAATATACAGTAATGCTGAGGATTTATGTGAGTTTATTACATATCCTGCACCTTTGCCAAATTTACTTATTGTCTCAAGTAGTTTTTTACTTGATTCTCAAGGATTCTCTAAGTATATCATCATATCATCTGCAAAGAGTGATAGCTTGGTATCTTCTTTGCCTACTTTGATTCCTTTGATTTCTTTTTCTTTTCTAATTGCTACTGCTAACATTTCTAGTACCAGATTGAATAAGAGGGGAGATAGTGGACACCCGTTTTCACCCCTGATTTTATTGGAAATACTCCTGGCTTATCCCCATTATATATAATATGTACTGATGGCTTCAAATAGATACTATGTATTATTTTAAGGAAAGTTCCATTATTTCCTCTACTTTTTAGTGTTTTTAATAGAAATGTATGTTGGGTTTTTTTTCAAAAACCTTTTCTGCATCTATTGAGATATGCATGTGGTTTTTGCTAGTTTTATTGTTATGATCAATTATATTGATGGTTTTCCTAATATTAAACCATCCTTGCATTCCTGGAATAAATCCTACCTAATCAAAGTGTATTATTCTTGTGATAAGTTGCTGTAGTCTTTTTGCTAATAATTTATTTAAAATGTTTGCATCTATATTTTCCTAGGGAGTTCACTGATTGCTTGTTCAATTTCTTCTGAGAGGCGGTTATTTAAGTAATTTACTTCCTCTTCAGTTAGTCTGGGCATCATATATTTTTGTAAATATTCATCCATTCCACTAGGATTGTCAAATTTATGTGCATACAATAGTGCAATACTTCCTAATTATGGTTTTAATTTCCTCTTCATTGGAGGTAGATTAACCCTTTTCATTTTTATCATATTGACTAAGGGTCTAACAATTTTATTGTTTTTTTTCATAAAACCAGCTATTATTTTTATTTATTAATTCAATATTTTTCTTAATTTCAATTTTATTAATCTCTCCTTTGATTTTCAGCCTTTCTAATTTAATATTTAATTGGGGATTTTCAATTTGTTCTTTTTCTAGCTTTTTGAACCCAATTAATTAATTGACCTCCATTTTCTCTAATTTATTACTGTATGAACTCAGGGATATAAAACTTTTCCTAAGAACTGCCTTTGCTGCATCCCACAAATTTTGATATGTTATCTCATTATTTTTATTCTCCTGAATGAAGTTACTGATTGTTTCCATAATTTCTTGTTTTGTCCACTCATTCTTCAGGTTTAAATTCTTTAATTTCAAATTGGTTTTTATTCTATCTTTTCATGGCCCTTTATTACTTATGATTTCATTGTATCATGGTCTGAGAAGGCTGCATTTAATATTTCTGCCTTTCTGCACTTAATTGTGAGGTTTTTATGCCCTAGTACATGGTCAATTCTTGAGTATGTGGCATGAACCACTGAGAAGAGAGTATATTCCATTTTCTTAAGAGATCTATCACATCTAGCCTCTCTAAAATTTTATTCGCTTCCTTCACTTCTTTCTTGTTTATTTTCAGGTTAGATTTATCAATTTCATTGAGGGAAAGATCAAGGTCCCCCACTAGTATAGTTTTGCTCTCTATTTCTTCCTCTAATTCCATTACCTTCTCCTCTAGGAATTTGGATGCTATACCACTTGGTGCATATAAGTAAAGTAATGATATTGCTTCATTCTCGATGATGCATTTTAGCACAATATAGTTTCCTTCCTTATCTTTTTTATTAGATCTATTTTTCCTTTTGCTTTATCTGAGAAAAGAATTGCTATCCCTGCTTTTTTTTTTTTACTGTAGCTGAAGCATAATATATTTTACTTCAGACTTTTACAATTACCCTGTGGACATCCCTTTGTTTCAAATGTGTTTCTTGGAGACAGACTATTGTAGGATTATGGTTTTTAATCCATTCTTCTATCCTCCTCTGTTTTATGGGAGAGTTCATCCCATTCACATTCACAGTAATGATGACTGTCTGGGAGGCACTGCCTGGTGGCTAAGTTCCCTGAGGATGCTTAGAGCCACTCTCCTGTGCTGCCTCCTGGGGGCATTCGGCTTTCTGAGCACTGGAGCAGAAGAGCATGTGGACAGCCATAGCCATGCTGACAGTGTTCGCCTGGATAAGAGCATGGCACAGGACAAAGAGAACATCATGGAACACCTGGAAGGCGTCATTGAGAAAAGTGAGTCAGAGATGTCCACAAGAGCTGCAGCTCCACTACTTCAAGATGCATGACTATGATGGCAATAATTTGCTTGATGGCTTAGAACTCGCCACTGCTATCTCTCATGTCCATAAGGAGGAAGGAGGGGAGAAGGCCCCAGCCATGAAGGAAGAAGAACTGATGAACTTGATTGATGATGTTCTAAAGGATGACTACAAGAACAATGATGGCTACATTGACTATGTTGAATTTGCAAAATCACTGGAATAAAAAATCTGTCGACAAGCTGCTAGTTCTATGCAAATGTGACCCAGTATAATGTGATTGAATGCTTGCCATATTGCAGAGTAGTTGTGCTTTTCTGACTTCAGTGCTGCAGGAGGAAAACCCATAGCAACTTGTTACTTTGGAGCGAAAATAGAAACTTTTGGGAGACGTGACTCAGAAATGGCGGAACTGCATCCCACACCTGAATTCATGTTTAACTTCTTAACAGACAAGCGCCTTTTGGGAGTGTGGTATGTCATTGAAGTGGGTGCTTAGAATCTCAGTTTTGGATTTAGGATACTACCTAACTCTTGGTTTTAACGTTAACAGAAAACTTTGTCAAATGAATGCTTCTTTCACTTGGCCAGGCAAACTTCATATGGCCTAGGAAATAAATAGTGTCCCAGACATGTAATCTCAGATGAATATTTATCCACCCCATAGGTCCTTGTGTAATCAGTGTTCTTTACAGCTTGCTCAGTACAGATAGTTGCTTGCTGTGGGCAGGTGGCTATTTGCAAGGGCATTTATAGCTACAGACTTTGGAAAGGAATGTTTGCCAAATATTGAACTCAACTAGGTAGATAACTCAATAGAGCCTGTTGATGAAAACAGCTTGGAGTTGGGTGTATATAATCCCTTATGTTGACCTCAGCATTTAAGCTTTTCATTTTACAGGACTACTGCCACATCCCTATTTTTTTTTTGTTTTTGCTTTTTGGAGGGCAATTGGGGTTGGGTGATTTGCCCAAGGTCACTTGGCTGGTTTTTTGTGTTGGGTGTCTGAGGCTGGATCCAGGCTTGGGTCCTCCTGACTCCAGGGGTGGTGCTCTGTTCACTGTGCTACCTAGCTGCCCCTGTTATTAGTTTTTAACATCATATTCAACCTGGGGGAGACCTCAAATGAATGCAATGTGGTTCTTTGCTCCAAATGATGTCAAAAACATTAACTTTCTTAATGTTTGTATTTAACACTAGTTTCTGGAGTTCCATTTTATGGTATAGGAGCTGTAGGTGGAAAAACTCTACCCAGTCAGGGGGCATAAAATAAAATTCTAGATAATATAACCTGCATCAGAATGAAAGAGATAATGTTGCCAGTTAAGGGTTGGTGAGACACCTTAACATTCAAACTAGGTGATTTCAGAAGGAAAGCTGTTTAAATGAGCTCTCCTAGTCAAAAGAATACTTGAATTCTTTCAGATCAGCAAAAAAGACCTAAAATCCTTTGAACATTGTAGACTCAACAGTATTTGAAAAGTAGAACAGAAAGCCTCTGAGACAAAAGCACTGTCTCAATACTACTTTGGATATGATTGATTTACTGTGTTAAATAGCATTAGGAAACATGAAATAATAAGTCACTATCATAACTAATAGGAAAGGAATCTCTGATTACTGAATTGTGCTGTAAGATGTTCAAAGACCTATTTTCTGTATTAAAGTATTCTTAAAAGAAAACAAATGTGTTTGTAAAAATGGTTTCCTGTGTCGATTGTTTATGAAATCAGAGCTACATTGTAAACTATTCTTGTAATATCTGGTTATTTTGAAAGATTTGTATAAAGGATTATTCTGGATATATGAGTAATAAAGATGATGAACTTGAAAAAAATATGATGACTATCTGTCTCTTTCCCTCAGTCCTATTCCCTCCCTGCTTATGTTTATTTTTCTTCCTTCTTCCTTCCCCTCCTTAAGGGTTTTCCTTTTGACCACCACCTCCCTCAGTGTTCCCTCCCTGTAACCCCCCCTTACTTACCTACCCTCTCCTCTTACTGCTATTTCCCTCCCTTCTAATACCCCCTTTTATCCCCCCCCTTACCCTCCTACTGCCTATAGGACATAATAGATTTTTATACTTATCAGAGTATAGCCCCTTTGATCCCAAACCAATGAAAGTAAATTTCATACAGTGCTCCTCTCCTTCCCTCCTTTACCTCTGTTTAATGAGATTTTGTGTCTTTTCACATTAGAGTCTTACACTTAACTGATTATGTTGATCCCTCTTTGAACCAGAACCAGTGAGAATAATGTTCAAATGATGTTCCTCTCCCTCTTTCCTTCCCTTCTACTACAGTATTGTTTTATGCCTCTTCATAAGGCATAATTTACCTTTTTCTGTCTCATCCTTTACTTTTATCCCATACAGTCCCTTTGAACCCCTTAATAATTTTTTTATCATCAGATTAGTTCATTTATACCCACTCCCTCTATCTATGTATATCTGTTTTAATGGTCTTGATAATCATATAAATTTTGATACTGACAATTATCAGCTTCTCATATAGGGATGTAAACTGTTTCCTCTTATTGCATCCCAAGTTATGTGCATGTGTGTGTGTGAGTGTGCATGTGTGCATGTGTGTATGTATGAGTGTATGTTTTCCTTGTTTACCTTTTTATGTCTTCCTTTAGTCTTGTAATTGGAGATCAAATTTTCCATTGAGCTCTGGCTTTTTCATCAGAAAAGTCTGGATGTTCCTTGTTTCATTAAATAAATAAAGACCTCCTTGTCTGAAAGATTATGCTCAGTTTTGCCGGGTATTTAATCCTTTGTTGCAGTCATAGCTCTTTTGACTTACAAAATATCAAATTCCAATCCCTTTAGTCTTTTAATGTAGAATCTGTTAGGTCCTGTGTAATCCTGACTGTAGTTCCATGATATTTGAATTGTTTTTTTTTTTGGCTGCTTGCAATATTTGCTCCTTAATCTTGTAATTCTTAAATTTGGCTACTATATTTCTTGGAGTTTTCAATTTGGCATCTCTTTCAGGAGGAGATGGGTGGATTCTTTTGATAACTATTTTACCTTCTGATTCTAGGACTTCAGGACAGTTTTCTTTGACAATCTCTTGGAGAATGTTGTCCAGGCTGCTTTTTTCATCATGGCTTTCTGGTAGACCAATAATTGTTAGTTTACCTCTCCTGGATCTGCTCTCCAGGTCAGTTGTTTTTCCAGTGAGGTATTTTACACTTTCTTCCAATTTTTCAATCTTCATGTTTTGTTTCATTGACTCTTGGTGCATTATAGAGTCCTGAACTTCAATTTGACTTATTCTAATTTCTAGTGAATTATTTTCTTCAGTTAGTTCTTGAAGGTCCTTTTTGAGGGAGGTATTTTCTCCAATTAGTTCACAAATTTTACTTTTTAAAGATTTGTTTTCTTCCGTGAGACTTTTTTCCAATTTGGTCACTGTAGATTTAAATTTATCTTCTACCTCCCTAATTTGGCTTTTAAAATCTTTCTTGAGCTCCACCAAGAATGCTTTTTGGATGTGAGACCAGTTCATATTTCCATCTGTGGTCTGGGTTGTGGACACAGAGTACATGGTGTCCCCGGAAAGTGATTCTTCTTGTTCAGAATAATTGGACTCTATTGTCCTTGGTCTTGCCTTTTCAAGTTGCTTCTGGCCCATTGTAATTACCTATTTCCTGTCCTTTAAAGTGTATTTTTTTCTCCTGGGGTACAGAGGGCTCTGACCCAAGTGTCTTAGTCTGGGAACTAAGTGGTTCTGTTATCTTGGCTCCACCTCCCTAAATTTTTCTCTTTAACCAATTGTGCAAATTTGTACAATGTTTTAGCTTTTACATTAGACTTCTCATATGCTATAATTCAATAATCCATATACTTACAACAATAATATGCATCCCAAACTTATTTCATTCTGTTTGAAATAGAGACTGGCTCATCTGGAGGTAACAGTTAAGAAATAATTGAAGAACTATGTCCATGTATGATTTTCCACTGAAATCTAAAATGATTCACTTCTCTGTAACTTCCATGTAACATTCATTTTATTTAAACTTCTAACACTGACTTTTCAAGCTGATTTCTTGCTCTATTATCTCTAAAATACATTTTTTATCATTAGGCTTTCATTTCTTGAATGAAAATTTGAATCATCTACTCATAAACTGTCCTACATTAGTCAGCTGCCTTAATTATATATTTTATATATGTACATAGAGATGTATATATTATATATGCCTTGTATTTGCTACTTATGCTACCCATGCTATGGGCTGTATATACCATATATGCTACATACTGCTATATGTAGCATATATACATATAGTATATTTAGTGGGTTAGTATATTTGTATATGTAAAGATAGCCTAAACCTGTGACTTCATTGGTAGAGAGAAAACCTTGTGAAGAACTTTCCTTTACCAATAGAGATACACTTATCAATGCAAATAATTAGATTCTGGTGCTGTCTAGAGCCCTGATAAGTTAAATAATATAGCACACATGATATTGCCTGTATATTGTTTTAAGGTTTTCAGAGCATTTTACATATATTATTTCTTTTGAACCTAACTATTCTGGGGATTAGGTTCATTGTTATTTACATTTCACAGATAGAGAAATTTAGAATCAGTGGGCAAGCTTTTTTTTTCCTATGGCAACCCAACTAGTACTTATCAGAGGGAGGATTTCAGTTACATTCTTTCTTTTTTTTAATAAAATGCTTTATTAACTTCTTGTTTACATCACTCATTTCCACAAGATTTTGAGTTACAATTTTTCTCCCCGATTTTCCCTTACCAAACACTCCAAAATAGCAATCCCACTGTAAATCCACTCCTCCAATCTGCTTTTTCCAATATCTTCTCCCATACACCCTCTGACTTTCCAGTAGGGCAGGGTGGATCTCTATGTCACAGTGCCTGTATATCTTATTTCCCAGTTACATGTAAAATAATATTAATAATTGTGTATATATAAACATTTGATTTTAAAACTATGAATTCCAGATTCATTCCGTTACTCCCTTGTCAACCACCTTTACTGGGAAGAGAAGCAATGCAATATAAGTTGTACATGTGTAGCTATGCAAAATATTTTCATAGTGGGTATATTGTAGAAGACTGACTATATTTCCCTCCCTCCTATCCCACCTCCCACTTGTTCTATTCTCTACTTTGATCCTGTCCCTTTTCAAAAGTTGGTGCTTCAAACTTCCCTGTCCCCCATCCTGCCCTCCCTTCCATCATCCCCCTCTCATCCCTTTGCCCCTACTCTCCTGTGGGGTAAGATACCTTATTTAGTGTGTATACCATTCCCCTCCCTAAGACACATTCAATGAGAATAAGGTTGATCTATTCCCTTTTGCCTTCCTGTGCTTCCTGTCCATTTCCCTTGCCTCTTCTATATGAGATAGTTTACACCATTCTTTCTCTCCCCATCTCATCTCATTATATTCCTCTCTCACCTCTTAATTTAACCTTTTAAATATCATTCCTTGCCATTAAATTGGTCCTGTGCCCTCTATCTATGTATACCAGTAAACATTTATACATACATTCACATATGTATTCATACGGCCAAATCCCCTCCTATATAAACATATGTATGTATGTGTGTTCATATATATATATATATACATATATATATATATATATACATGCACACACACATTTCTTTTCCCTTCAACTATTCTCAAACTAAGAAAAGTTTCATAAGTTACAATTATTGTTTTTCCATGTAGGAATGTTAATAGTTCAACTTTGATAAGTTCCTTATGATTTCTTTTCCCTGTTTACCTTCTCATGTTTCTCTTGATTCTTGTATCTGAATGTCAAATTTTCTATTCAACTCTGGTTTTTTCATCAAGAATGCTTGAAAGTCCTCTATTCCACTGAATGACCATATTTTCCCCTGAAGCAGGATACTCAGTTTTGCTGGGTAGGTGACTCTTGGTTTTAATCCCAGCTCCTTTGACCTCCAGAATATCACAGTCCAAGCCCTTTGATCCCTCAGTGTAGAAGCTGCCAGATCCTGGGTTATCCTGATTGTGTTTCCACAGTATTCAAATTGTTTCTTCCTGGCTGCTTGCAATATTTTCTCCTTGATCTGGGTACTCAAGAAACTGGCCATAATATTCCTAGGATTTTTTGGGGGGATCATGTTCAGGAGGTGATCAGTCGACCCTTTCAACCTCTATTTTGCCCTTTGGTTCTAAAACATTAAGGCAATTTTCCTTGAGAATTCCTTGAAGGATGATTTCTAGGTTCTTTTTTTGGTAAATGGCTTTCAGGTAGTCCAACAATTTTAAAATTATCTCTCCTGGATCTATTTTCCAGGTCAGTGGTTGTCCCAATGACACATTGCCTTCTATTTTTTTTTATTTGTTTTGATCAGTTTAATTGTATCTTTATTTATCATCAAATCAATAGCTTCTATTTGCTCAAATCTAATTCTGAAGCAATGATTCTCTTTAGTGAGCTTTTGAGATTCTTTTTCCATTTGTCAAATTCGGGTTTTTAAGGCATTCTTCTCCTCATTGCCTTTTTAAACCTCTTTTGCCATTTGAGTTAGTCTCTTTTTTAAGGTGTTATTTTCTTCAGCCAGGTTGTTGACTCTCATTTCATTATTTTCTGCCATCATTCTCATTTCTCTTCCCAATTTCTCCTCCACTTCTCTTATTTGATTTTAAAAATCCTTTTAAAGCTCCTCTATGGCCTATAACCAGCTTGTATTTTTCTTGGAAGCTTTTGGTGCAGGAGTGCTGATTTCACTCTCTTCCTCCTGTTCCATATTTTGATGCTTTTATTCCCCAAAATAGGAGTGTAAAGTTGGATAGCTCTGCTTGCTTTGCTTCCTTTGTCTTCTCATGTTGCCACTCAATTACTTGACTTTTGAGCTTTTGGTCACAGGAGGACTCTACTACCACACAGGGTAGCTTTGTCCTATACGCTGGGGTTTTCTCAGTTGCCAAAGGTTGGGTGCCTTCTCTGAAGCCTCCACATGCCCTGGCAAGCTGGTAACACACCCCAGGACCTTCACCCTAGACTGTAATCCAGATCCAAGCTGGTTAAAGCAAGAGCAATTACCCCCAGATGCTGGCTGGAGGGACTTCAGATCATCAGCTCTGGCTCAAGCTAGGCTAGTGTCAACTCCCAGAGTGCTGTGCTGTTGCCTTCCTGTTGGCCTGATGGGCTGTCCTCAGCAGGAGTTTAGCTATTCTGTATCATTTTGTGCGTTCTGTAGCTCCAAAGTTTTATAAGAGTGAATTTTTACATGAATTGGAGGAAGTGGAAGCCAGAGCCCCATGGAAGTTCTGATTCTACTCTGCCATTTTGACTCTGCCCCCTGAATTAAATTCTTTCTCAGTGCAGATTGTAATTAAATTTCTAATTCTAATTCCACCTCCATTACACTATCTGCTAGGTTTCTCCTAAATATTTTTCTTGAGTGTGGCATAAAGGTAGCTAATCCTTGAAAACCAGCAAGGATTCAATTTCCATTTTTATTTTCCTTTTTGTTTTGTGCCCAGACAAAGGAATATCACATACTTTCTTGCGGTTCATTCAGTAAGTATTGTAATGCATCATGCTAGCTGCAGGGGAATGAAAAAACCAAACCAAAACCTTTGAGGTACTGTAAACACCCCATAAAAGAAAGAGAAAAAATTGGGACTTCTTCTCTGGTACAAAGGAAGGACCAAAATTTTTTAACAGATTTTCCAGATTGTGGGAGTTCTAGGCCCTAACCCCCATGATGTGGAAGTAATAACTATAGATACAAATATATTTCTAGGCAGAAGGTACTAGTTTGTGTGTGTGTGTGTGTGTGTGTGTGTGTGTGTGTGTGTGTGTTTGAAGGACTGGGGTTAGCAGTCTAGTCTTCTATGAATTTTATGAAAGAAGACAGCAAGAAGACAGTGTATTCTGATAGTTGAGGACTTGCCATGAAAAAACATGGAGGAGGGAAACATTTTAAGCAAGATTCTTAGTGTTCAGTCTTCTTCATGTCACTACAGCACCAAATATGATCTCTGGTAGCTGGGAAATTATACTTAGGTTTTATTATTTTAAGCTAGTTTATCTTCTCCCTTTGAGTGTTTTTTTTTTCAATATAGAATGGAAAAGCAGCCACTCTATTCAGTAGCCCCGAAGACATAAACATTCATCTTGTGGTTTAAAAATGGCTATTCTATTCTCATAAGTTTTTTAATTCTCACTTAATGGTTCAAGCTCCATGTTATCTTGTTTGGTATAACAGGTGGCATTTATCTTATGAAAGATGCAGAAGCTTTCATTAAAATGGTATCTTGACACTGTGTGCTAAACAACCATGGAGATTGATTGAGTCATACTGGAGAGAAGAGCTGTAGTGTCTTCTTTGATAGAGTTACTTAAGTATCTCCAATTATAGCAATTGATCAGTGATTTAAATCTGTGGATGCATAACCTTGGTAGGATAACTCATCACATGGGAACCTAATAGAGACAAAAGCTCAAAGGAGTTAAAAGAATCTTAAATAAAGCTGCCTTGTCAGAATTCTTTCCTGAAGTAAGTACACTATAAAAAGGACAACATTTTAATCACATGCATAGGTTAGGTCATGAGGCTACTAAGGGGCTTGCTGTGGTCATTCCCCAGTCATCAGTCATTCCACAGATGACCCTAAGCCAGAGTAGAGAATTATTTCTACTTTAATGGAACATCCTTGAATGAATAAGATAATTAAACTGATTGGTGGGAAATTGGAAGAATACTTTACATAGTATAGTGAACATATAAAGACAAAAATGATTCATTCTTTCACCTTCTTTCTAGTGGTTGGAGCCTGGGATTATTGCTTTTCTAAAGATGCTCTTTCCAGACCTTATTGCTGCATAAGATAGCACTATGCTAACAATAAATCATTTCATTATAGCATTTATTGAATTTTCCAAGCATTTTCTCAGCAATTTAAAAGCATCCCCACCCGTTCTTATCTGTAAAACACCCATAAAATAAGAAAGGAGAGAGTGTATAAATATGACACATTCCAGATGTAAGAATGGATACTTGAGAAGGGATTCCTCCACTTTTTCAAATTTTCTGTTGAAACAGTTGCTGCAGGACTAGGAACATAATACTAGCTAAAAGTTCTCTCTATACACTTAGATTTATTTTAGGCACAAAAATGCATTCATTCAATTTTCAATATTTCTTTCTTTGGAAGAGATTTAATCAGTTGCAAAACAATAGTGACAGTGACATTTTGAAAGTCAAAGTCGTTGCATTTTAATAAGAATAAATTCTGTATTCATTCAGGTCATATATAGACTGACACATAATTCTTATATCTGTAAATTATGATTGATGTGTGTGGGCACTCTTTCCTTTAGTAAAGATTGTAATCCCTGTATACCTTATACTATATACATGATGGTCTTCATGAGTATGTTGCTGTTTAGTCATTTTTCAGATATGACTGAAATGCCATTTGGAGTTTTCTTGTCAAAGTGGTTTGCCGTTTCCTTCTCCACCTCATTTTACAGATGAGGAAAATGATCATCTACTGGTCACCCTGGCGATGTTCCTGAACTTCTCAAATGTAGGATGACCCTTGTGTATAAGGTTGTAACATGGCATAAAAGGGTCTGGGAATTTCACACTTCTGTAGTACACTGTTCCCTTACAAACAGTTTTGGAACTTTACTATCTGACACTTTCCAAAATGCTAGCAGCAATTCTCTAGCAAGCATATAGTTTGTAAGGCTCAAAGAATGAAATCATAAATATGGTTCATATGTATATAACAACTTATTATTTACCAAGAGCTTTACATAAAATATATAGATAAATTCACATTTATGCATGTTTATGTATGTATATGTACATATAATACTACTAGGTAGATATTTTGCTTCTTTTTATCTTTGGAAGAGAATTTGTTTAGACCTATCATTTCATTGGATTAGAGAAATCTTGGTAAGGAGACTCCCTTTAACAATGTAGATCAACAACTCTGTAGCAACACTTAGTCTTAGAGTGTTGTCTGTCCGGAGTATCACAGTTAGTATACAATGAAAGTGGGGCTAGAATCCAGGTCTTTCTGTCTTTGACTCATAATACTCTATGTGTTATGCTACACTGTATTTTAATGTAGGAACTATTACTATCATCATCATTATCATCCCTCATTTACAGGTGAGATTTCTCTAGTTAATTGTTTTAGTTATTTTCTGTTGCTTCAAACAGCAGCATCACAGTCATAGAAAAACTCCTTCTGTTACTCTAAGGAATATTCAAGAAAGTCCTTGTTTTGTAAGGTGTTATTTGGATTTTTTGCATCCTCCTCCAAATGAATTTCCCACTTATGCAACTGCTGACTTCTTGGTTCATGGAGGTACAATAAGTGGCCAGGAAAACACTGATCCTGACAATGGTTAAGGTGATTATAGGACATAAGATCACAGAGGCTGAGATAGAGCTGACCTTGGAAGATATGGAGTCCAATTGCCCTCATTTTATAGATGAGGAAACTAAGGATAAGAGAGATTAAGTTACTTACCCAGGACACAATTATTAAATATATGAGATAGAATTTCAATTCAGGTTTTCCCAACTCCAATACCAGAATTCAATCTACTGTGCCACCTAGTTACCTTCACCTTTGGTACCAGTTTGAGTAAGGGTGACTCCAGTTCTACATCATTTTATCCACCTCATCAAAGTGATAAGCTTCCTACCAGGATAGTTCATCTAATGTGTGTATAGACTTGAAAAAGGCTTTTGACTCTTCTTCTTCCCCTGTTGTTACCTTAGTCTCCATGGACCCCTCTGTAGTCAACTAGATAAAGTTATCCAAACCATCTGGCCCTGCTTAGAAGATATTTATTGTAGGAAAATTAAATGAGGGGAGGCTGTGCATATTGCCCAGAACTAATATGGTGGAAAAGGGAAAAAAAAAAAGAATTGCATTCTCCATTACATTGGTGAGGCTAGTCCTTAAAACGTAGACATTTCTATTTTGGTACAACCTGTAACAGTTTGTGCTACATTGACATAAACTTTGAGAACCTTATAACAGTGCCAAATCACAATGAAGTATTTATGCAAACTCTTAGGGAAAGAGTGAGTAGGTAATAAGGTCAAACAAACTCATATTTTGAACTGTTTTGGCTTGGCTTTGGCAAGTGAAATTACTTGATATAAAAACATTGTGTTTTAAAATGAAATATCTAAAAAACTATATATTTTTCTTTAAAATACACCATCTATATCATTGACAAAAAGACAGACCCCACATAAAACAACATGGCATATAGGAAGACTTCTTTTGTGTGCTAAGAAAAAGAAACAAAGTAAAAGCACATAGATTGGGTATCTAAACATAATTTTGTATATAAATGTAATGGAACATTTCTGTACTGGAAGAAATGATGAATATGAAGAACACAAAGAAGCATGTAAAAACAATATACTAATGCAAAGTTAAGCAAATAGAACTAGAAAAGCAACATGTATCATAACTACAACTATATAATTGGCAAGAATGACCATGCGTACATACAAAAGGAAAATGAATGCTGAATAATTACAAAGAATAAGTTTGATCCAGAAAAGAAATATTAGAAGATATCTCCTTTCACTCCTTTACATAGATCAGAGTCAGTGTCCATGGGTGCAGAACTTTTAAAATGAATGTCATTTTTTAAAATATATTGACTGGTTTTGCTTAATTCTTTCTCTTCTCCCTCTTATTTTACTCTTTTTAAAAGAAAGTTATTTCTTAAAGGTTATGTCTCTACAAGAAAGGGAGAGGGTCATGAAGGAGAGATACAAAGGTAACCTTAAGCAGTGTAAAAACGAAAGATAGAAATATAAATTATTTTAAAAAAATAAAATAATCCTTCTAGATTATATTGTAGCTCTCCAGTTCTTTTCCTTTATGGAGCACTTTCCCTAGATCTTAATACCAGAATTTCATTCGAAGGAGAAGTAAGTTGTTACTAAGTAAGTTAAGTTTCAATAGAAATGGTTTTCATGTGAAACTTCTTTTTCAGTTCCCCAAATATTCAAACAAAACCTTCTGCAACCTTTGAGATTCAGTTTATTGAAGCCTTGCTATTAATGGGGCAATTTTCCACTCAGAATTAGAGATATAGAATTGATTTTGAGTCCAAATGAGTTTGATTATAGTGAAATAAAACCTCATTATAAAGCCATTTCATTTAAATTTCTATAATAGAGACTGCTGAGGAAGAGGCAACCTATGACCCTAGGTCAGCTCAACTCATGACATCAGAAAGGAATATTGGTGAAATGCATGTTTTTGTATATGTGTGCATATAATGAATGCAAATTATTAGTATTAAAATATTTTTTAAAATGATAGTTACAGATAGATAAGTACTTTACTTATTTCAGTTTTACTCATTATAATTATTGCATATATTAAAATTTGAGGGGGAAGAGAATATTGTAGGTCTGTATTAATGACAATGATGGATTCTGTCTTCTACCCTGGATTAGCTTGAACACTATTGTACAATATTGATGCTTCAAGTTAAATTGATTACTTGCATAATTGCATCAATTATCACTTCATTTTGCACTGGTGGCCTAATATTTGTATAAAATTGTTATAATGCTTCAGTTTTTGTTTGAAAATAATATTCCTGTCTTTTGATGAAAGGCCCACTGGTTTCTCATTACCTTTTGAAGAATTTCCAAAGCATAATATGGCAAATGAATATACATTTCCTAAGTGAATTCAACTCAAGTTACCTTATCATCTTTCTCTAGTTCTCTCTACTGCTGATGTATGAGGAAATAGTCATTTGAAATAAATGAAAATTATATACAAATTTTTGATACTAATTTGAAGAAAAAAATGAGAAACTAGCCACTAGAAAAAAAATCTTAGAAATATTTACTTGAGTAACTAGACAAAGCTTCCCCTCAAATGTTTCTTAGTTATTGTTTATGAGTTAAAGGTATGAGAAATGCTGGCAGTATGGTTTCCATAGGCACAATAGGTGTTTACATGCAGGAAGGCATAAAGTTGTAAAGAGGCCTCAGCTAGGCTTGTTCAGACTGGTTGGGGGATGGTCACCACCTTTTTATTAACACGCAGGAAAGTTGTAATGCAGAAGAACTGGACCCAATTCCATATCTGAAGGGAGGAACAGTGGGAAAATTCAAATGGGAAGAGCACAAAAAAGGCTTGTCTTTGTCTGATTGTTTGTAGTCTTTTTTGGGAGTCTACACATTTATTTGTTACAGAATAAATGTAAAATAAAAATCATGAAACTTCACCAACCAATGAATCACCAATAAGCATGGTTATTTCCTAGACAGAGCACAGATCTTTGTTTATAATAATTCTAGGGCTTGTCCAGGCTTTAAATAGTATCAGAAGAAGGTCAATTGCCTTTGGACAAAAGAGGGCCCCCTCCTCCCCTCTGCTGTCACCCAGTGTGCTGTACTGCCCATAGGCTTTTCTCCTTCAGATTGCTAAAATCCCCAGAACTATTTTAAATTGTCAGAGATCCAGGATCATGGGTGTTTAAGTGAAACGGAAGGGTGAGGATTAGTCCAGTAATCCCAACCCCATAACCAGGCTCTGTGGCTAGTGGGAGAGATGCAGGTTAAATCCCCTACCTGGTCTGCTCTGGGGCTGCAGTCTTGGGAACAGGGGGAGGCTGACCCCTGTAGTCTGCTGGGAAGATTGTCTAACTGGTGGCAACCACCAGGTGGGTACTGAGGACAGGTGAACTGGGAAGAGTGCTCCTGCTGTTTTTAAGCATCCTGGCACTTTTCTCTGTCCTTATCCAGGACTTGCAACACATTTGAAGACAGCAGTGTTTGCTGTATGGAGTAACTGAACGGATTCTGGGAACCAACTGGTGACCTCATGTCTCAATATTGATTAAGGTAGGGGGACTTTACTGGGTCAGGGGAGCAAGGGAGACTGGGAGAGTCATCACCCCTATAGATTGTTGGGGCACTTACCCAGAGGTGGTAGGGCAGTGGTCTAGGAAATGGTCGGGGGAGGGGGGCGGGACTCAAAGGTAAAGGTGCCTAGGGAAGTAAGAAAAGTCTGGCAAGGATCCTGGTTTTTGCTAAGTTTTTGACTGGTCTAAAAATATTTCAGTGCACTAGTAATGTTAAATTTCATGTCCATATTTGGTCTATGTCTGTGTGTGTGTCTGAAATGTTTCATGTTTGTAGTGGATATGTTAATAGTCCCCAAGTTTATTTGGTGTTGGAGGAGTGGGCTGGATGGTAGGTGAGCATATTATTTTTTCTCCCCAGTGTCTGGGGCAGTTAAAGTGGAGATTTCTGAAAGGAATAGTTTTAAATGGGGTGGAACAATAGCAAGCCGTGTGCCCTCAGGTCCATGTGCTCCTTAGCCACTCCTTCCGTGGCCCCTCCCCCATCAAAAGATTTGGAGATCTTAAAGGGAGGGTCAGGTTGGAACAATGGGGCTTTTTACATGCCTTTCTGAGAAAGAGGGGACTGTGGGGAGTAATAGAGGAGAATGCAGGAGAATCTTAGGTAAACCCTGCCACCCTCCTGACAATGTCAGGGAGGAGAAGCAATTTACAAAAGGAAATGGTGAAGTTATAAAGCCCTAATTCAGAATTCTCCCTCACTCCTATCCTGACCCTTTTCTTCCATTGACTGGAAGTTAGATGTACAATCTAAATGTGGCAGTCTACCTCAGTTACCAGAACAAGGAAACAGTAGATCACCCAATGTATATTTGAGAAAATGTTCTCTCCTTATTTGGCATATCTTGTGCTGAGGTGGTACTGGGGAGGGTCTCCATTGCTCTAAGTCCCAGATTCCTGCAAGGTCAGGTGACTTCTAAACTTAGGCCTAGTGGATGCAGAAGCTGATCTAGATTTGATTTTTCAGAATGGGGAAACTTCATTGCAAATAATCCCTCACAGTTGTTACAGGATCAAAATTATACAATATCTGTAAAATGTTTAACTTAATGACTGGCATATGTTGGATATGACATTATTATCTCTCTAACTTTGAATTTTGAATTCCAGGAGTGAAAAGATCATGTATTGTAAATTAGTGTTAAAACAAATTTTCAAATTGAATTTGTTGTATATGAATTGACTTTTGAAGGGATGTGATAAAAATGTAGAGCTATTATATATCAATGCAATAATTCTACGGATGTTTGTTACATAATGTTTGGGGCATTTCACATTTTTGTGTGATTTAGTAAAAATCATGAGCTATGTTGTTAGAAGCAACTTTTCTTATCTAAAAGTTGTAAGGATTTTTATTTCACAGATGAGAATCCTGGGAAGAGATAAGAATTGTGATGTGTCAAGTCTGTTTCATCTCATTATATATTTATATATGTTAATTTGGAGGTTTATGGATTACCACATTCATTATATGAAATTAACCTCATTTAAGTATTTGTAATATTTTGGGAATTTATGTTACTTAAGGACATTTTACACCAAATTAGTTTTGATGATCTCCAAGTTTAAAGGTTTATTTATTTATTTTTGTTTTAAGAAGGAAGTTTTAGTTAAAATTGCTTTTGTTAAAAGAGAATTGGTAATTATATTGTCCATCAAGGTTGATTGGCATCCATTGGGAATGCCTCTCCTCTGAAAGGCATATACATTTACACTGCCTTTTGGGAAGATTAAGCTATTTGGAGTTGTTGTTTAAAGCAAGTATTTATCACAGATCAGATTAAGAAGAGAGCTTCAGCACTCCCATCAGGAAAAAGAGAAGGATGGGGGAGAGAAAGCAGTTAGAATTAGCGCCCTAATGAGGGCCCTGGAGGGGCAGTGGAGTTGTCCTGGTAAAGTTTTGATTAATGAAGAGAAAAATGTTAAATGGAATCCCTTAGATCTTTGAATCCTGGTAAATCTTAATGGCTTATTGCAATTCAATGAGAGTAAAATTTAAGTTTTAATTAGTGAAACTTGCCGTTTAAGTTAAAGGCATTTGGTACCATAAGTAATTTTGTTGTGAGTTTGAATTTGGGAGTGGCTGTCTGCATCTAGTCAGTAGCTCAGAAGTGCCATGAATTACTCAGGGAGTGTGTGATACTACATTGTTAACAGGTGGAGGTTTGCATTTGCCCACTGAAAGAGAATATTTCCCACCTGACTATTCCTGACTCTAGCTATAAGGAGACTGTGATAATGAATGTGGATGCTTTAGTAATCAATGAAAAGTTAGGCATAATGCAAGTATAGGAAATTTTGCTGTATTCAACGAAAGACAAGGATATTATTTCTTTATTTTTTTGGATGCCATACCTACCACTTTATTTTTTGTATCTTATTTTTATTTATTTTTAGTTTTCACCATTTGTTTCCACAAGATTTTGAGTTACAGTTTTTTTCTCTCCCCATCTTTCCCCTACCCCCAACCCCAAAATAGCAAGCCTACTGAATTCCCCCACTTTCCCATTGAACTTTCTTATATCCTCCCCCATCACCTCCACAACTTTCTAGTAAGGCAAGATGGTTTTCTATACCCCAGTACCTGTATTTCTTATTTCCCAGTTGAATGTTAAAAACAACAACAACAACAACAAATTTTAAATATTTATTTTTAAAATGTTGAGTTTTAGATTTTATACCTTCTTACCTCCTCAACCACCCCCACTGGGAAGAAAAGCAATTCAATATAGATTGTACATGTGTAGTTACCCAAATCATTTCCATAGTAGTTAGAGTGTGAAAGATTATATTTCCCTACATCCTATCCCATCCCCCACTTATTCTGTTTTTCCTTTGACTCTATACCTTTTCAAAAACATTTGCTTCTAACTACCCTCTTCCCTAATCTGCCCTCCCTTCTATCATTCCCCCTCCTATGCCCTACTCACCTATTTTCCTTTAGATACCCAACTGAGTGTGTATGTTATTCCCTCCTTAGGCCAAATTCAATGAGAATGAGGTTGTCCCATTCCTTTTCCACTGTAACAGTTTTCTCTTGCTTCTTTTATATGAGATAATTTACCCTAATTTATCTCTCCCTTTCATCTTCTCCCAATAAATTCCTCTCTCACCTCTTAATTTTATTTTTTAGATATCATCCCTTCATATTCAATCATACTGTGCCCTGTGTCTATGTATACATAAACATATAAATGCCCACACTCACATATTATTTACATATATACACACATCCTACTATACATACATATATGTATATATGCGTTGGGTGTGTGTATGTATGTATGTGTGTATACATACATATATATTCCCTTCAGATAAGGGAGAAAAGTCTTATGAGTTCCAATTAACATTTTTCCATGTAGGAAGGTAAATAGTACAACTTTAATAAGTTCCTCATGATTTCTTTTTCCTGTTTACATTTTTATGCTTCTCTTGCTTCTTGCATTTGAAAGTCAAATTTTATGTTCAGCTCTGGCTTTTTCATCACTAATGCTTGAAATTCCTCTATTTCATTGAATGACCATATTTTTTTCCCTATAGCATTATACTCAGTTTTGCTGGATAGGTTATTTTTAGTTTTAATCCTAGCTCCAAAGCTCTCTTCTCTAAAAGCAGAGTTCTATGGTGGCAAAGTGCTCAAAAATCAAGTAATTGACTGGCAACATGAGAAAGCAGAGGATACAATGCAAGCAGAACAATCAAAACTCAGATTCCTTTTTTTGAGGACAGAAAGGATCAAAGTATGGAATGGGAGGAAAACAATGATGTCAAAATTCCTGAATCAAAAGCTCCCAAGAAAAATGTGAACTGGTTACATGAACTGGTTGCATTATGAGAAAAGATAGTGAGAAACAGAATATGGTAAATTATCTCATATAAAAGAGGCAAGAGAAAACTGTTACAATGGAGGGAAAGAACAGGAAGTCAAAAGGGAATGGGTCAACCTGACTCTCATTGAATTTGGCTTAAGGAGGGAATAACATACACAGTCAATTGGGTATCTTACCCTACAGGAAAATAAGGGGCTAGGGGTGAAGAGGGGTGATGATAGAAAGGAGGACAGATTGGGTGAGAAGGTAGTTAGAAGCACACACTTTTGAAAAGGGTCAGGGTCAAAGCAGAAAATACGTGGGGAGACAGGATAAGATGGAGGGAAATATAGTCAGTCTTTCACAATATAACTGCTATGGAAATGTTTGGCATAACTACACGTGTACAACCTATATCGTATTGCTTATCTTCCCAGTGGGGGTGGGTGAGGAAGGAAGAAGGGAAAGAATCTGGAAATCAAAGTTTACAAATAAATGTTTTTTCTTAATTATATGAAACTGGTAACTAAGATATACAGGTACTGGGGTATAGTAATCCATCTTGCCGTACTAGAAAGTTAGAGGGGGTATGGGAGAGGATATAAGAGAGAGCAGATTGGGGGAAGGGGTATTCGGTAGGCTTGCTATCTTGGGGTGGTAGGGTAAGGGAAAGATGGGGAGATAATTTGTAACACAAAAACTTGTAGAAATGAATGTTGAAAACTAAAAGTAAATTTAAAAAAAAAGTACAAAAATTTATTGAACAAATCAGCTTCTTAAAAAGTAGAATTGGGCAAGTGGAAAAGGAAGTATAAAATTTATTATGAAATTAATTCCTAGGGGTGGAAGGTTGATGATTCTGGTGACCTACTTTCCCTGGGCTTTGGTTTAAGAGAGAACAATACCTACCTACATACATACAGGCAGACATACACACAAACATACATATGTATGCATATATATTCATATATATGACTATTAAAGTCTTTTAAATTCAGAAGAAATAAAACAGTAAGGGTATAGGGAAGGGGCTAAGGATAAAGGAGGGATTTCTAGAGGGAAGGGTGAGAGAATAGGTCAAAAGTAGTTCTAGAAAGGTGTTTAGATTTATGGGAATAAGAGGAAAGGGGAGGGTTCATTGGAAGGGGGATAGGCTAAATAACAGGAGGACTAGTGTGTAGTAGCACACGGAGGAGTCAGGAGGGACAATAAATAAGAGGTATGCATAAATATAAGAACAAAGATCAGCAGTAGATTTTGTTAGGTAAAGCACAGTCTATATATGATATGTACATGTGTATACATTTGGATATATGTATATGCATATGTATAAATATATGTGTATCTCTCTCTCTTTCTAGCTCTCTCTCTCTCTATCTATCCATCTATATCTATCTTTACTTTTATATGAATATATCCACACTTAATTGTAACATTTGTGGGGGGGGTGGAAGTGGGAATAAAGAGAAAAATTAAAAAGTGCTCAGCAGAGAACAAAAGAAAATTTATACAGAAGAAAAGAAAAGATGGACAGAGAGCAGAGTCAAGATGACAGATTAGCAACAGGACTTCCAGATGGATCCAGCTTCCACCTCCTCCAAATCATGTAAAATATGACTCTAGACAAACTCTGGAGCTACACAATGCACAAAATGAGAGGGAAGCTAATCTCCCACAGAAGACAGCCCAGCAGGCCAGGAGGAAGGGCTGGGGATGAGAAGGGGGATTATTGAAGTGAGGTCAGGCTGGGGGAGAGGGAAGTTGGAAGCACCCACTTTTGAAAAGGGACAGGTCAAAGTAGAGAATAGAAGAAGTGGGAGGTGGGATAGGATGGAGGGAAATATAGTCAGTCTTTCACAATATATCTGCTATGGAAATGTTTTGCATAGCTACACATGTACAACCTATATTGAATTGCTTATTTTCCCAATAAGGGTGAGTGGCAAGGGAGAAAGGGAAAGAATCTGGAATTCAAAGTTTTAAAATTAAATATTATATATATACATACTATATATATATTATATTATTACTATTTCTTTACAAGCAACTGGGAAATAAGATCTACAGCTAGTGGAGCATAGAGTTCCACCGTGCCCTACTCGAAAGTCAGAGCAGGGATGGGGGAAGATACGGGAGAGAGCTGATTGGGGAAGGGGATATTCAGTGGGATCTCTATTTTGGGGTGGTGTTAGGGGAAAATGGGGAGAAAATTTGCAACTAAAAATGTTGTGTAAATGAATGATGTCAACTTAAAAACAAAAAAAATGTCAAAAATAGAAAAAGGAAAAGAAAAAAGAAAATATGGACAGCTTTTAAGACAATATGTGGTATTTATCATATAGGTTTTGTTGAAATTAAAGTTTTTTCTATATTTTTTGAATCTTCTTATGTTCTTTTGTGCATATGATAATGCTTTTTTATTTTCTAACTTTATATTTATGTTTCAGTATTTAAGTTATTGATGTATTTCTTTTTCTTTTCTCTATTCTATATTTATTTTTGGTATTAGAGTTTGAAATAAAAAAATAATAGTTCCTTCACTGTTAGAACTGGGAAAGAGGAAGCTAATGAGTCCATGAAACCCAAAGATACAATTGAAAAAATCAAAAGAATGAAAAAAATAGAAGAAAACATGAAATATTTAATTGTAAAAAGCACTGACCTTGAAATAGATCCATGAGATATAATTTAAGAGCTACTGGACTACCAGAAAGACATGATAAAAGAAAAGGAGCCTAGGTATCACTTTTCAAGGAATAAGAAATTATCAAGGAAAAATTCTCTGATATCCTAGAACAAGAGGGCAAAATGAAAACTCCCAGAAATATTATAACCAAATTCCAGAGCTCCCAGAAGGATAAGACAGTACTGCAAGCAATGCTATGGTGCACAAAGGGCTGGACACAAAGGGCCTAAACAAGTAAACAAGGAAAACACACACACACACACAAACACACACACACACACCATCACTTAATAAGAGCAAACTCTTTATAGACAAGTAAAGGGTATGAGTATAAGTTACACAAAACGATGATTAAAAAAATCTTATTAAGTGCTACAAAGGGACTGCAATGGAAGATGAGGAAAGAATGAAGGGGAAAAGGGTAAATTATGCCACACAAAGAGGCATAAAAACAATATAGTAGAGGGAAATAGGGTAGGGAGATGAGCGTTAAATGAGCTTTTCCCTCATTGGGTCTGGTGCAAGTAGGGAATAACACAACCAGCTAAGCATAGGCCTCTATAGAGAAGAGACACAAAACATATAATAGAGGGAAAGAGGGGAGGGAGAGGAGCTTTGCATGAGATCTGTTCCTGTCAATCTTGGTTCAAAGAAGAAATAACACACTACATTAAGTATAAAAATCTATCATATCTTATAGGCAGTAGGAAGGGGAAGGGCTGAGAAAGGGGGAATAGTTAGATGGGAGGGAAGAAGTAAGGGGGAAGGAGAGGAAAAGGGAGGGGGTGCTGATAAGAAGGGAATACAGAGGGAGGCAGGCGGTGGTCAAAAGGAAAACTCTTGAGGAGGGGAAGGGAGAAGGGGGAAAAAAGCATAAACAGGGGAGCAAATAGAATGGAGGGAAAAAGACAGATAGAAATCATAACTGTGAACATGAATGGGATGAACTCTCCAATAAAACAGAGGATAGCAGAATGGATTAAAAACCATAAACTTATGATATGCTGTTTACAAGAAACACATCTGAAACAGAGTGACACACACATAAAGGTAAAAGCCTGGAGTAAAATACATCATGCCTCAGCTAAAGTAAAAAAAAAAAAGTAGGGGTATCAATCCTTATCTCAGATAACTCAAAAGCAAATTGATCTAATTAAAAGAGATAAGGAAGGAAACTATATCCTGCTAAAAGGCACCATCGCGAATGAAGGCATATCTTTACTTAACATAAATGAACCAAGTAGTATAGCATCCAAATTCCTTTTTTTTTTATTTGTTTTTTGCCTTTTGGAGGGCAATTGGAGTAGGTAACTTGCCCAAGGTTAAATGGCTAGTTAAGTGTTAAGTGTCTGGGGCTGGAACCAAACTCAGGTCCTCCTTACTCAGGGGCCAGTGCTCTACTCACTGCACCACCTAGCCACCCTTTTTTTTTTAGAGAAAGAAATAGATAGCAAAACTATACTGAACTTGATAAATCCAACCTCAAAACAAACAAGAAAGTAGTTAAGGAAGTGAATAGAATTTTAGAGAGGGTAGGTGTGATAAATCTCTGGAGAAAATTGAATGGGGATAAAAAGGAATTATACATTCCTCTCAGTGGTACATGGCACATACACAAAAATCGACCATGCAATAGGACATATAAACCTCAGAATTCAGTGTAGAAAGGCAGAAATATTAAATGAATAATTCTCATATCATGATGAAAAATAAAATCATATGCAACAAAGGGCCACAGAAAGATAGACTAAAAACGAATTGGAAACTAAAGAATTTAATCCCAAAGAATGAGTGGGTCGGGGTGGCCAGGTAACACAGTGACTAAGAGCACCAGCCCCAGAAACGGGATGACCTGGGATCAAATCCGGGCTCAGATACTTAGCACCATACCCAGAAATAACTGGCTGTGTAACCTTGAACAAGTTACTGAACCCCAATTGCTTTAAAAAAAAAAAGAATGAGTGGGTCAAACAAGAAATTATAGAAACAATCAGTAACTACATTCAAGAGAATGACAATAGTGAGACAATACACCAAAATTTGTGGAATGCAGCAAAGACAGTTCTAAAGGTCAGTTTTATATCCCTGAGTACATACATGAATAAATTAGAGAAAAGGGATGTCAGTGAACTGGACATGCAATTAAAAAAGCTAGGAAAAGTACAAATTGAGGATATACAATTAAATACTAAATTAGAAATAATGAAAACCAAAGGAGAGATTAATGAAATGGAAATTAAGAAAACTATTGAATTAATAAATAAAACTGAGAGCTGGTTTTATGAAAAAAAAAAACAATAAAAATGATACACCCTTAGTCAATATACTAAAAAAAAGACAGAAGAAAACCAAATTATGAGAATCAAAAATTAAAGGGTGAATCTACCCCTAATGAAGAGGAAATTAAAACAATAATTAGGAGTTGTTTTGCCAAATTATATGCACATAAATTTTACAATCTTAGTGAATTGGAAGAATATTTACAAAAATAGAAGCTGCCCAGATTACCTGAAGAGGAAGTAAATTACTTAAATAACCCCCTCTCAGAAAAAGAAATTGAACAAGCCATCACTGAACTCCCTAGGAATAAAATTTCCAGGGTCAGATGCATTTAGCGGCAAATTCTATCAAACATTTAAAGAACAATTGATTCCAATACTCTACAAACTCTTTGGGAAAATTTATGCAGAAGGAATCCTACCAAATTATTTTTATGACACAAACATGGTACTGATACCTAAATCAGGAAAAGAGAAAGCAGAAAAAGAAAATTATAGATCAATTTCCCTCATGAAATAGATGCAAAAATTTTAAATAAAATATTAACAAAAAGACTACATTAACTTATCACAAGAATAATACATTTTAATCAGGTAGGACTTATTCCAGGAATGCAGCTATGGTTTAGTATTAGTAAAACCATCAGTATAATTGACCATATCAACAATAAAACTGGTAGAAACCACATGATTATCTCAATATTTGCAGAAATGCCTTTTGACAAAGCCCAACATACATTCCTATTAAAAACACTGGAAAGTATAGGAATAAATGGAGACTTTCTTAAAATAACAGGTAGCATCTATTTAAATCCATCAGCAATTATTATATGTTATGGAGATAAGCTAGAAGCATTTCTCATAAGATCAGGGGTAAAACAAAGGTGTCCACTATCTCCCCTCTTATTCAATCTGGTACTAGAAATGTTAGCAGTAGCAATTAGAGTAGAAAAAGAAATCAAAGGAATCAAATTACACAAAGAAGAAACCACTTGGTCCATCACTCTTTGTGGATGACATGATTATATACTTAGTGAATCCTAAAGAATCAAGTAAAAAAACTACCCGAGGTAATAAATACATTTTGCAGAATTGCAAGATATAAAATCAACCTACATAAATCTTCAGCATTCCTGTATATTTCTAATGAAATTCAACAGTAAGAGACAAAAAGAGAAATCTCATTTAAGGTTACAGTAGACATTGTAAAATATTTGGTAATCTACCTGCCAAATCATAACTAGCACCTATAGTATCAGAACTACAAAATACTTTTCACACAAATAAAGTCAGATCTAACTAATTGAAAAATATCAATTGCTTGTGGCTGGGTTGAGCTAATATAGTAAAAATGACAATTTTACTTAAATTATATATTTAGTAACATACCAATCAATTTACCAAAAAACTACTTATAGAGCTAGAAAAATAGTAACAAAATTCATTTGGAAGAACAAATGGTCCAGAATATCAAGAGAATTAATGAAAGAAATGCTAGGTAAGGTGGACTAGCTATATCAGATTTCAATGTGTAATATAAAGCAGCAGTCCTCAAAACTACTTTGTACTGGCTCAGGAATAGGGTAGTGGATCAATGTAATAGTTTGGGTACATGAGACTCAGCAGTCAATGACTCTAATCTACTGTTTGATTAACCAACAGACTCCAGTTTTGGGGATAAGAACTCACTATTTGACTAAAACTACTGGGAAAACTGGAATATAGTATGGAAGAAACTGGGCATAGACCATTATCTAACACCATATACCAAAATCAAGTCTAAATGATTGATCTAGGTATAAAGGCTGATACTGTAAGCAACCTGGGAGAGCAAGGAATAGTTTACTTGTCAGATTTATGGAAAGAGGAAGATTTCATGACCAAACAAGAATCAGAGAGCATTATAAAATGCAAAATGTATAGCTTTGATTACATGAAACTGAAAGGTTTCTGTTCTGTACAAACAAAGCCAATGTAAACAAGGTTAAGAGGAAAGTGGGAAATTAGGAAAATATTTTTACAACCAATGTCACTGATAAAAGTCTCATTTCTAAAATATACAGAGAACTGAGTCAAATCTATACGAATACAGGTTATTCCCCAATTGATAAATGGTCAAAGGATCTGAATAGGCAGTTCTTATAGGAAGAAATTAAAGATCTAGAAGCATATGAAAAAAATTCTCTTGTTTTCTCTTGTTTAGAGAAATGCTAATCAAAACAACTATAAGGCACCACATCTCACCAGTCTTATTGGCTCAGATGACAAAAAAGAAAACAATAAATCCTGGAGAACATGTGGAAAAATTGGAACACTAATACATTGCTTGTGAAATTATGAACTGATCCAACCATTCTGGAGAACAATCTGGAACTATGCCCAAAGTACTACAAGTAATTTCCTGTCCTTTGTCCCATTAATACCACTTCTAAGATTGTATCCCAAAGAGATCACAGAAGCAGGAGGAAGACCCATATGTACAAGTACATTTATAGCAGCTCTTTTTGTGGTGGCAAAGAATTGGAAATGAAGAGGATGCCCCTCATTTGGGGAATGGCTAAACAAGTTATGGTATACAAATGTAATGGAATACTATTGCAACCTAAGAAGCAAAGAGAAGATGGACTTCATATCTACCTGGAGAGGCTTATACAATGCTGAGTGTGAAGAGCAGAACCAGGAGAAGTCTGTACACAATTACAATTCACAATTCCACCAACAATGCATTAGTTTTCCAATTTTCCCACATCTTCTCCAACATATATCATTTTCCTCTTTTGTCATATTAGTCAATCTTATAGGTGTGATGTGGTACCTCAGAGCTTTTTTAAATTGCATTTATTTAATAAATAGTGATTTATACCATTTTTTCATATGACTATATATGGTTTTAATTTCTTCATCTGAGAACTACCTGTTCATATCCCTTGACTATTTATAATTGGGGAATGACTTGTATCCTTATAAATTTGACTCAGTTCTCTATATATCTTAGAAATGAGGCCTTCATCAGAGACACTAGTTATAAAAAAATAATTCCCAGCTGTCTGCTTCTCTTCTAATCTTGGTTGCATTGACATTGTATGTGCAAAACCTTTTCAATTTAATGTAATCAAAATCATTCATGCTGCATTTCAGAATGTTCTATCTCTCTCTTGGTTGGTCATAAATTCTCTTCTCCACAGATCTGACAGGTAAACTATTATACGTTCTCCTAATTTACTAATAGTATCATTCTTTATATCTAAATCATGTACCACATTTTGACTTTATCTTGTGCCTAGTTTCTACCCCACTGTTTTCAGTTTTCTAAGCAATTTTTGTTGAAGAGTGAGTTCTTATCCTAGAATCTGGAGTCTTTTGGTTTATCAAAAAGTAGATTACTACAGTCATTGATGATTGTGTCTTGTGTACCTAACCTATTCCATTGATTGACCATTCTGTTTCTTAGCCAGTACCAGGTAGTTTTGTTTATGATTTCTTTATAATACATTTTTAGATCTGGTATGCTGAGATCACTTTCCCTTCAATTCTCTTCATTAATCCCCTTGATATTTTGGAACTTTTGTTTTTCCAGATGAATTTTGTTGTTTTTTTTCCTATCTCTATAAAATAAATTTTTAGTACTTAGATTGGTATGGCAATGAATAAGTAAATTTATTTAGGTAGAATTGTCACTTTTATTATATTAACTCAGCCTACCCATGAGCAAATGCTATTTATCCATGTATTTATTTAGATCTGAAAAGTGTTTTGTAATTGTGTTCATTAATTAATTAATTAATCAATAAAGTAATAGTTACCGGGTTTGTTTTGGCAGGTAAACTCCCGAATATTTTATAATGTCTACATTAATATCTACAGTAATGTCTATAGAAATGCCAGTGATTTATGTGGATTTCTTTTATATCCTGAAACTCTATTAAATCTATTTATTATTTCAAATAAATTTTTACTTGATTCTCTAGGATTCTTTCATATCATCTGCAAAGAATGATAGTTTTGTTTCTTCTTTGCCTATTCTAATTCCTTCAATTTCTCTTTCTTCTCTTGTTGCTAAAGCTAATATTTCTAGTACAATATTAACAGTGGTGATAATGAACATCCTTGCTTCACCCCCAATCTTACTGGAAATGCTTCTAACTTATTCCCAATTGCATATTATGCTTGCTGATGGCTTTCAATAGATGTTACTTATCATTTTAAGGAAGACTCCATTTATTCCTAAAGTCTCTATTGTTTTTAATAGGAATGGATGTTGTATTTTGTCAATTGTATTTTTTTCTGCATCTAAGATAGTCATATGATTTGTTAGTTTTTTGTTAATATGCTCAACTATGTTGATAGTTTCCCTAATATTGAGCCACCCCTGCATTCCTGGTGTAAATCCCATCTGCTCAGAGTGTGTTATCCATGAGATACCTGTAATCTCTTTGCTAATATGTTATTTAAAAATTTTCCATCTTTACTCATTAGGGAAATTGGTTTATAAATTTATTTCTCTGTTTTGGTCTTTCCCAGTCTAGGTATCAGCACCATAAAAAGAATTTGGTAGAATTCCTTCTTCTATTTTCCAAAATTGTCTACATGGCATTGGAATTAATTGTTCTTTAAATGTTTGTAGAATTCACTTGTAAATGCATCTGGCCCTGGAGGGTTTTTCTTATAATGGCTTGTTCAATTTCTCTTTCTGAAATGGGATCATTTAAGTATTTTATTTCCTCTTCTTTTAATCTGGGTAATTTAGATTTTTTACAAATATTCATCCATTTCACTCAGATTGTCAGATTTATTAGCACACAATTGGGCAAAATGTGTGCTAATTATTGTTTTAATTTCCTCTTCACTGGTAGTGAGTACACACTTTTCATTTTTTTTTTAAGCAATGGGGGTTAAGTAATTCTCTCAAGATTACACAGCCAGTTATTTTTGGGTGTGGTGCTAAGTATCCGAGCCCGGAGTTGAACCCCAGGTCATCCCGACACTGGAGCCGGTGCTCTTACTCGCTGAGCCACCTGGCCGTCCCTCACTCGTTTCATTTTTGATACTGGTAATTTAACTTTCTTCTTTTTTATATCAAATTAACCAAAGGTTTTTAAATTTTATTTATTTAATTTATTTTATTGCTTTTTTCATAAAACAAGATCTTAGTTTTATTTATTGGTTCAAGAGTTCTCTTAATTTAAATTTTGTTAATCTCTCCTTTGTTTTTCAGTATTTCTATTGTGGTATTTAATTGAGGATTTTTAATTTGTCCTTTTTCTAGCTTTTTTAGTGGTATGCCCAATTCATTGATCTCCTCTTTCTCTCTTTCGTTCATGTAAGCATTGAATGATATAAAGCTTCCCTAAGAACTGATTTCTTTTTCTGTATCCCATAAATCTTGGCATGTTGTCTCATTATTGTCAATTTGTCCTCTTCTGAATTTGTGTTTTGATCTTCCTTCTCCTCATATACAGAACATATATTCATTATCCATTTCTGCTTTTTGCTCACGATGTTTGCTTATTTACTGGCTTTTAAAGTTGGGTTCCCTTGCTGGAGTACAAGGGACATTGACCCAAGCTTCTTGTGCTAGGGGCCATGGGCCTGACCACTGGCTTTTGTGTACAAGGGCCTCAGGTGCTGGCAGCTGGAGGCAGTAGGGGTCTGGCTAAAAGACTACTGGCCCCCATCTTTCTGCTGGATCAGTTGTTCTAGAATTCTTCCTGTTGATATTTTCTGGGTTTTCAGAGGTTAATAAAGGAGAGTGAAAGTAACTTACCTCTCACTCTGCCATCTTGGCTCCCAGAAGTCTGAGAGGTTTTGAATACTCTGGATACACTTACCTTGGTAGTATACTTTGAAGGGATGTACACATTGATAATGAGATTGACACATGTATTGTCAGAGATAGTTCAGTGTTTGGAAGGCTCCAGATAAAAATATGAAAGAGAAGAGATATTAGACTGCTTACCAAACTGACCTCATTGTTGTATGACTGTAAAACCTGTACAGTATGCCAGTGCCATGCCAGGAAACTGAATCTCTTCCACTTGAATTGTCTCAAGAAGATTCTGAAGATCACCTGGCTGGATAAATTACCAGACACTGAGGTCCTTTCTCAAGCTAAATTGCTAAACATTTAAACTCTACTGCAGGGAACACAACTCTAATGGTCTGCTCACAAAGTTCAAATGCCAAGGTGCACTTGTCTAAAAGACTATTTTACAGAGAACTCAGACAAGGAAAGTGCTCATATGGTGGTCAGAAGAATGACACAAGGACATTCTTAAGGTCTCAATGAAGACCTTTGTAATTGATTGAATGGCATGGGAGACACTGTAAAGGACAGCTCAGAGGGGCATAACTGGATCAAAGAAGGAAGCAGAGTTGCAATAGCTCTAAAGAAACATGAGATGCACAGATTTGGAGAATCTACCTCAAATGTTGCCATGGTCATGTGAATGACCTGTGGCAGAGCATTATGGGCACAAATTGGACTTTAACATTGTTATGTCATTTTAGTCTTCTTTGAGAATGACAGTGAATCAGTACTAAACAGATATACAACAAATGATATAGCATCCAAATTCTTAAAAGAAAAGTTAAATGAATTACAGAAGGAAATAGGCAGCAAAAATATAATAGTTAGGGACTTCAACTTTTCTCTCTCAAAATTAGAAAAGACTAACCAAAAGATTAAAAAAAAGAAGTTAAGGAGATAAATAAAACATTAGAAAGGTGAAATATGGTAGATCTCTGGGGAAATATTTTAATAGGCAGAGAAAGTAATTTTAGCTTTTTCTTAATGGTACATGGCACCTACACAAAGATTGACCATGTATTTAGACAGAAGAGCTTTACAAAAGGTGCAAAAAAGCAGAAATATTAATTTCATACTTTTCAGACCATAATGCAATAAAATGAAATTCAGTACAGGACATAGCTTAAAACTTAATCAGAATTTCAATAATCTAATCCAGATGAATGAATAGGTCAAAGAACAAATCATAGTCACAATCAATAATTTTATTAAAGAAAATGCAATGAGACAAAGACACCAGAATTTTAATGTAGTCAAAAATATTTATAGGAAATGTTATATCTCTAATTGATTGCATCAATAAAATTGAGAAAGAACAGATAAATGATGAATTGGGGCTGCCACTAAAAAATAATTAAATCCCCAATAAACACCAAATTGGAAATCCTAAAATCAAAATAAAGACCAATAAAATTGGAAAAAAACAATTGAACTAATAAATAAAACTAGATGTTGGTTAAATATTTTTTCTTTTTTTAATTAAAAATTTTTTATTAAATGCTTTATAAGCTTCTAGTGTACATCATTCATTTCTGCAAGATTTGGAGTCATGAATTTTCTGCCCATTTTCCCCCTACCAACCACTCTAAAATAGCAATCCCACTGGATATCCCCTCCTCCAATCTGCTCTCTGCCATATCTTCTCCTATACCCCCTCCAACCTTCCAGTAGGGCACGGTGGATCTCTATGTCCCAGTGCTTATGTATCTTATTTTCCAGTTAACTGTAAAATAATATTAATGATAGTAAAAAGACTGACTATATTTCCCTCGCTCCTACCCCACCTCCCACTTCTTCTATTCTCTACTTTGACCTGTCCTCTTTCAAAAGTGTGTGCTTCCAACTTCCCTCCCCCCCAGCCTGCCTCCCTTCCATCATGCTCCCTCTCATCCCCATGCCCCCTACTCTCCTGCAGGGTGAGATACCCTATTTAGTGTGTATGTCATTCCCTCCCTAAGCCAAATTCAATGAGAATAAGATAGACCCATTCCCTTTTGCCTTCCTGTTCTTCCCCTCCATTGTAAGCATTTTCCCTTACCTCTTCTATATGGCATAGTTTGCCCCATTCTGTCTCTCCCCATCTGCTCTCATTCCATTGCTCTCTAAACTCTTAATTTCACTTTTAAAATATAATCTCTTCCTATTAAATTGGTCCTGTGCCCTCTGTCTATGTACACCTGTAAACATATATGCTCATATTCACATATTTATTCATATGCCTATATACCCTACTATATAGACATATATAATATGTATGTGTGTATACATATATGTATATATATGCATACATATTATATATTCCCTTTAACAATTCTCATACAGATAAAAGTTTCATAAGTTACCATGATTGTTTTTTCAAGTAGGGATGTAAATAGTTTAATTTTGATAAGTTCCTTATGATTTCTTTTACCTGTTTACCTTCTCATGCTTCTCTTCCTTCTTGTATCTGAATGTCAAATTTTCTATTCAACTCTGTTTTCATCAAGAATGCTTGAAAGTCCTCTATTCCACTGAATGATCATATTTCCCCCTAAAACGTGATACTCAATTTTGCTGGGTAGGTGATTCTTGGTTTTAATCACAGCTCCTTTGAATTCTGGAATACCATATTCCAAGCCCATCGATGCAACAGGGTAGAAGTTGTGTGAGATCCTGTGTTATTCTGATTGTGTTCCACAATATTCAATTTTTTTCATCCTGGCTGCTTGTAATATTTTTCTTCTTGATCTGGGAATTCTGGAGCCTGGCTATGATATTCCCAGGAGTTTTCTTTTTGGAATCTTTTTCAGGATGTGATTGGGGCATTCTCTAAACCTATCTTTTGCACTCTGGTTCTAAAACATCAGGGAAATTTTCCTTGATAATTCCTTGAAGATAATTTATAGGTTCTTTTTTTATCATGGCTTTCAGGAAGTCCAATAATTTTTAAATTATGTCTCCTGTATCTATTTTCCAGGTCAGTGGTTTTCCTAATAAGATATTACACATTGCCTTTGATTTTTTCATTTGTTTGGATCTGTTTAATATTATCTTGATTTCTCATAAAGTCACTAGTTTCCATTTGCTCCTGTTTAATTCTGAAGGGATGATTCTTTTTAGTGACTTTTGAGATACTTTCTACATCTGTCAAATTTGGCTTTTTAAGGCATTCTTCTCTTCTTTGCATTTTGAGCCTCTTATCCCATATGAGTTTGTCTATTTTTAAGGTTTTTTTTCATTTTTCAAATGCTTTATTAACTTCTTATTTACACCATTCATTTCCGCCAGATTTTGAGTTACAAATTTTCTTGCCATTTTCCCCCTACCCACCGCCCCAAAATAGCAGTCCCACAGGATATCTCCTCCTCCAATCTGCTCTCTCCCACATTTTCTCTCATACCCCTTTCAACTTTTCCAGTAGGGCATGGTGGATCTCTCTGCCCCAATGCCTGTATATCTTATTTCCCAATTACATGTAAAATAGTATTAAAAATAGTATATATTAAACATTTGTTTTTACAACTTTGAATTCCAGATTAATTCCCTTCCTCTCTTGTCACCCACCCTTACTGGGAAGATAAGCAGTGCAGTATAGGTTGTACTTGAGTAGCTAATGCAAAACATTAACATAGTAGATACATTGTAAAAGACTGACTATGTTTCCCTCCCTCCTATCCCTCCTATCACATATTCTATTCTCTATTTTCATCCCCTCCCTTTTCAAAAGTTGGTGCTTCCAACTTCCCTCCCCCCTGCCTGCCTTCCCTTCTGTCATCACCCCTCTAAGCCCCTTCTCCCCTACTCTCTTGTAGAGTGAGATACCCTATGTTGTGTGTACTTCATTCCCTCCCCGAGGCAAATTCAATGAGAATAATGTTGACCCATTGCCTTTTGTCTTCCTATTCTTCACCTCCATTGTAATCATTCTCCCTTGCCCCTTTTATATGAGATAGTTTACCCCATTCTGTCTCTCCCTATCTCATTTCATTATATTCCTCTCTCACCTTTTAATTTCACTTTTTAAGTATCATCCCTTCCTATTAAATTGGCCGTGTGCCCTCTATCTATGTATACCTGTAAACATATATACACATATTCCCATGTGTATTCATATCCCCTTATACCCTCCGATATAGACATATATATATATATTTGCAGGGAATAGAAATATATATATATTTCTATTCCCTGCAAATATTTTCATACTGAGAAAAGTTTCATCAGTTACAATGTTCATATTCCCATGTAGGAATGTTAATAGTTCAAATTTGATAAGTTCCTTATGATTTCTTTTCCTTGTTTACCTTCTCATACTACTCTTGCTTCTTGTATCTGAATGTCAAATTTTCTATTGAACTCTGTTTTTTTTCATCAAGAATGCTTGAAAATCCTCTATTCCACTGAATGACCTTATTTTCCCCTGACACATGATACTCAGTTTTGGTGGGTAGGTGATTCTTTGTTTTAATCCCAGCTCCTTTGCCTTCTGGAATATCATATTCCAAGCCCTTCGATTCCTCATGTAGAAGCTGCACGATCCTGAGTTATTCTGATTGTGTTTCCACAATATTCATGTTTTTCCTCACTGCTTGTAATATTCTCTCCTTAATCTGGAAATTCCAGAACCTGGCTACAATATTCCTAGGAGATTTCTTTTTGGGATCTTTTTCAGGAGGTGATCGGTGGATTCTTTCAACCTCTATTTTGCCCTCTGATTCTAAAACATCAGGGCAGTTTTCTTTGAGAACATCCTGGAGGATGTTTTTACTTTGGTCATGGCTCCCAGGTAGTCCAAGAATTTTTAAATTATCTCTCCTGGATCTATTTTCCACATCAGTGGTTTTTCCAATCAGATATTTCACATTGGCTTCTATTCTTTCATTTGTTTGGATCTGTTTTACAGCATCTTGATTTCTCATAAAGTCATTAGCTTCCATTTGCTCCAATATAATTCTGAAGGAATGATTCTACTCAGTTTGCTTTTGACATTCATTTTTCATCCACCAAGTTCAGCTTTTTATGGCATTCTTCTCCTCGTTGCCTTTTTGAGCCTATTTTGCCAATTAAGTTAGTCTGTTTTTTAAGTTGTTATTTTCCTCAATCAGGCTGTTGACTCTCCTTTCATAATTTTCTTTCATATTTCTAATTTCTCTTCCCAATTTTTCCTCCAGTTTTCTTACTTGATTTTCAATATCCTTTCTAAGGTCTTCTATGGCTTGTGACCACCTTATATTTTCCTTTGTAGCTTTTGGTGCAGGTGTTCTGAATTAACTGTCTCCCTCGTGTTTCATGCTTTGATCCTTTTTGTCCCCCAAATGGGAGCCTAATGTTGGATTCCTTTGCTTGATTTGCTTCCATTGCCTGGTCATTTTACCACTCAGTTACTTGAATTTTGTGTTTTTGCCACAGTAGCTTGTGGCTACTAGACAGTGGAGCTCAATACCAAACGTTGGGGTTTTTTCAGCTTCTAGCAGGGTGGTCGCACACCCCAGGACCTCCACCTTAGACCACAATGCAGATCCAAGTAGGTTAAAGCAAGAGGGATTATCCCTCAGACTGGTCGCTTGGTCTCCCTACAGTCTGCTGGCCAGGAGCTAAAGCTGCCATGTAGCGGTGGCTGTGCTGCAGCTCTCATCTGCTTCTTGTCCTGGGAACAAAAGCCAATGCACTTTGGGACTACTGGGTCCCAAATTCCACACTGCACTGACCTCTCACTTTGTCCTTTGCATCTATGTGTTGATAATTCTGGATTGCCATAGCTCCTGGTGATCTGGAGTCCCTCCAGCTGGTGTCTGGTCATGCCCACCCTGGAGCTAAAACCTTGATGTGGAGGTGGGCTCAGCTCCCATAGAGATGCAATGGCTGATTCCTGCCGGCCTGCCAGGCTGTCCTCAGTGGGAGGTTAGTTTCTCTGTGTCACTTTGTGGCTTCTGTAGCTCCAAGGTTTGTTCAGAGTCCCCTTATACATGGATTGGAGTTGGTGAGAGCAGGATCCATGTGGAGTTCCTGTTTCTACTCAGTCATCTTCAAGATGTTATTTTCTTCAGTTACATTGTGGACTCTCATTTCATAATTTTCTTTCATCCTTCTCTATTCCCTTCCCATTTTTTCCTGCACTTCTCTTACTTGATATTCAATATCATTTTTAGGTCTTCTATGGCCTGTAACCAGTTTGTATTTTTCTTGGAAGCTTTTGGTGCCGGAGTTCTGACTTTGCTGTCTTCCTCCTGATCCCTCCTTTCATCATTTTTGTCCCCAAAATAGGAGTCTAATGTTGCATTCCTCTGTTTGCTTTGCTTCCCTCATTTGCTCATGTTGTCACTCAATCACTTGACTTTTGGGCTTTTTGCCACAGTAGGACTCTGCTAACAGACAGGGGAGATTTATCCCAAATGCTAGGGTTTTCTCAGCTGCCAAATGAATTAGTAGGGTGCCCTCTCTGAATCCTCCATATTCTCTGGCATGCTGATCAGACACTCCAGGATCTCCACCCTAGTCTGCAATCCAGATCCAAGCTGGTTAAAGCAAGAGCAGTTACCCCTCAGACTGGTACCTTGGTGCCCCTACAATCTGCAGGCCAGGAACTAAAGCTGCCATGTGGCTGTGCCTGCAAGGCCACTGCACCTCACCTGCTTCTCACCCTAGGTTCATAAGCCAACCACACTCCTGAACTTATGGATCCCATAGTCCACGCTGCAGTGATTTCTCACTTTGTCTTTAGCATCTATGTGTTGATAATGCTGGACCGCCACAGTTGCTGGTGATCTGGAGTTCCTCCAGCTAGTGGTGGGTCAGGCCTTCCCTGGGGCTAAAACCTCTGGATCACACAGGGCTGGGGTCGGCTCCCAGAGTGCTGTTCTGGCTTCTTGCTGCCAGCCTACCCAGCTGTTCTCAGAGGGAGGTTAGCTTCTTTGTTTCACTTTTTGGTTTCTGTAGCTCCAAAGTTTGTTCAGAGTCACCTTTTACATGAATTGGAGGAGGGGGGAGGTGGAGCACTTCGGAATTCCTTTTCTATTCCACCATCTTTACTCTGCCCCCCCCCCCCATGTTGGTTTTATTAAAGAAAAACAATAAAATAATCATTGGTTAATTTTATTTTTTTAAAAAAAGAGGAAAACCGTTGAGTATCGAAAATGAAAAGGGTGAAATCACTGTATTTGAAGAAGAAATTAAAGCAATTATTAGGAGCTATTTTGCTCAAGTATATGCCAATAAAGTTAACAGTCAAATTGTAATACATGATTCTGACCAAAAATACAAATTGCCTATATTAACAGAAGAGGAAGCTGAATCCTTAAATTACCCTATCTTGCAAAAAGAAATTGAACAAGCTGTCAATGAGCTTCCTAAAATAAAAATCACCAAGATCAGATTAATTTGCAAGAGAATTCTACCAAACATTTAAAGAACAATTAATTCTAACACTCTACAAATTATTAGGAGAAATCGTCAAAGAAAGAATCCTGCCAAATTCCTTTGGCAGCACAAATATGATGCTGATACTTAAATCAAGAAGAGTCAAAACAGTGAAAGAGAACTATAAACTAATTTCCCTAATGAAAATTGATATAAAAATTTCAAATAAAATACTATTATAAAATTAAAGCAATGTATCACAAAGATCATATACTATAAACAGGTAGGATTTATACCAGAAATGCAGGTGAAATTCAATATTAGGAAAATTATCAGCATGATTGACCATATAAATAACAACAAAAAAAATAACTTTCTCAATAGGTGGCAGAAAAAAGCTTTTGATGAAATACAATACCCATTACTATTAAAAACACTAGATAGCACAGGAATAAATGGAGCTTTCCTTAAAATGATTAGTAGCATCTATCTAAAATAATCAGCAGGCATTATGTGTAATGAGGTGAAAATAGAAGAATTGGGACAGCTAGGTGGCACATTGAGTAGAGCGTGGCCCCGGAGTCAGGAGGACCTGAGTTCGGATCCGGCGTCAGACACTTCACACACACACACACACACACACACACACACACACACACACACACAC
>NW_027185860.1:14865091-14867588 GCF_028583685.1 Petaurus breviceps papuanus | reverse complement strand
ACACACACACACACACACACACACACACACACACACACACACACACAAACTAGTAGTGTAACCTTGGGCAAGTTACAATCACCCTCCAAAAAGCAAAAAAAAAAAAATAGAAGAATTTCCAATAAGATTGGGAGTAAGGGAACAGAACCAAGATGACAGTAAAAGCAAGTACTTCCTTGAACTCTTTCGCAAACCCCACCAGATACTTATAAAAAATGACTGAACAAATTCTAGAACAGTAAAACCCACAAAATGACAGAGTGAAACAAATTTCCAGTCCAAGACATCTCAGAAGGTTGACAAGTAATGGTCAGTTAGACTGGGCTAGGAGAAGAGTGCAAACCAATGATGGCCATGCCAGCACAGACTGCCCCCCCCCCCCCAAAAAAAAAATCTGGAGAAGCCTTCAGGGGACTGAATCACTGACAGTTGTGGTGGTTTCTAGACTTCTGAACCCAGAAGTGGCTGAGTATGCCGACTCTTTCCGCTCTGTTTCCCTCCACAAACACCTTCATGAGCAATCCTATGGGCCTAGCTCTCTCTTGCGGCCTAAAGAAATGGTACTCAACATATTTTTCCTCTTTTTCCCCTGAATGGATCCTAGGGAGAGCAGGAAGCAGCTGCTTGGCATTCTTCCACTCTCTAACTTGCTTTCTGTCACCTGAAGTCTGGATTCATCCCAAAATTACAGCTTGGTGAGGAACAGAAACTAAAAAGGTAGAGAAGAAATCACCCTTCGGATGACTTAAGGCTATTTACAGGTTCATTATTTTTATCCATGGGAATGTGTCATGGTCCCACTTGAGAGTTAAAGGTTAGAGAATCTCGAGAAATCTTTGAAGGTCAATTTAATTGGAAAATGCAACTATTATTCCTATCAGTATTATTAAAATTATTTTTATATAAAATTAATGGTCTATATTATGATTTTTATTGTTATTATACCCTTTTAATTTCACAAAAGAATATCATATAAATAAGACACATATAAACAGGTGTATTTTGTGGGGTGAAATACAATCCCTTTAGGAAATTTTCCTTAAAACAAGTAATCATATCAAACTGTTGGCTTACTTTTTTTCCAAAAGATACTTTCTCTTGTTACTATGATGGAAATACAAATTCCTTAGCTTTATGATTAGGAACTTTCAGAACATTTCTCCAATTAACCTTTAAGATTAAACAATCAAACATTTATTAAGCAACTACCCTTTCATCTTTCACAAATCTTTGAACTTTCCCTTTCTACTCACTACCTACATTCCCATGTCTCCTCTAACCTCAAAAAACCTTTACTTTATCCAACTCCACTACCTATTATCCCATTTCTCTTCTCTTTTTAATTTTTAACTTCCTTGAGAAGATTTTCTACAATTAGTGCTTCTACTTCCTTTCCCCTCACTCTCTTCTCTACTTTCTGCTATGGGCTTCTAACAATATCATTTAACTGAAATCATTCTCTCCAAATTTACCAATGATCTCTTAATTGAAAAACCAAATGACCTTTTTCTCAATCCTCACTCTTCTAGACCTCTCTGTAGCCTTTGACACTGCCAAGCACCCTCTTCTCCTTATTCTATTTTTATTAGTTTTCTGTTACTCTTCTCTAGTCTGGTTTTCCTCCTACCTGTATGATCACTCCTTCTTAGGCTACTCTGTTACATCTTTCACCAGGTTGCACCTGATAACTATGGATGTGCCCCAACCCTCTGTCTACAATTCTCATCCATTTTTCCTCTATTCATTTTCAATTGGTGATCTCATTAGCTCCCATGGATTGAATTATCATCCCTATGCTAATGATTCTCAAGTCTACTTATCCAGTATACACCTCTTTGCTCACCTCTAGACTTGAATCTCTAACTATCTGTTGTATATCTAGGTGTCCTTTAGTCATCTGAAACTCATCATGTGCAAAACTGAATCCATTTTCTTTCCTCCAAAATCTTCTTCTCTTCTTAACTACTTTACTAGTATTACTGTTGAGGATGTACTATCTTTCCATTTACCCAGAATTGTAACCACTGTGTCATTACGAAATTTTCACTCCTCTTTCACCACCTATATCTGATCTGTTGACATTTTCTGTCTATTTTACCTTCAATGCCTCAGCTAAGAAGCTAGCTTTATCAAGAACTTTTGGCCAGACCTCCTTCATTTTAGAGCCTTCCCTCTGTCAAATATCTCTAATTTATCCTGTATACATCTTGTTTCACATAAATGTTAGCATTTTCTCTTCCCATTTAGGTAATGAGTTCCTTGAGCGCACAACCTTTTTTGCCTTACTTTGTATGCCTAGCACCTTAATACAGTGTCTGGTGCAGAGTGTGCAACTAATAAATGTTTTGTTGACTTGACCTATCAAGACTTATATCTCAAATGTTCCAGTTGAACAACTATGTTCCCTGAGCTTATCATTCCATTTCCTGACTCTATAACTTTAGATTTCTCATCCATCCATCCATCCATCCATCCATCCATCCATCCATCCATCCAT
>NW_027185860.1:14841628-14865081 GCF_028583685.1 Petaurus breviceps papuanus | reverse complement strand
CATCCATCCATCCATCCATCCATCCATCCATCCATCCATCCATCCATCCATCTATCTATATATCTTTCTTTCTGTCAGTCTGTTTGTTTTGGCACCAGTCATACTCTCTGTAATTCATGTCAAATTACTGACATGGCTTCATGTAAGTTCCTTCTGTGTTCTGGAATTTAAAATGCCTGAGTCCTGATATATGACTTAATGTTAAACAATCAAGTGGTTTCTTACTGTTTTTCACTACTTGGGTCAGGAAGTGTCATGCTTTTGGTGAGCAAAATGGCAGACATGAAGTGTTATTTTTCTTGCATCTTCCATAATGAGGATAACAACAAACAAAACTTCAAAGATAGAATTGAAATGATTAAATCAGGACTAGAACTCAAGATAAAAGAACCTGTAATAGAAAGAGAATGAATATGAAACTAGTATTACCAATTTGACATGAATTGAGAGTGTGACTGGTGCCAAAACACTGAGGATATTCCAATTTTCAAATTAAAAAACAGTCTGGCAAAATCCAGAAAAGGCTTTGAGCTGTTAGAAAGAAAACCATAATTTTTAGAAAGCAATATGTAGTCACCAAAAGCAATTGAAAGCACATCAATATAATTTGCCTTTCCTTATAGAATTACATAATTGACAAATAAGAAGAATAGTATAGATATAGTACACCTATAAATTATATATATGAATTTATAAATGTATAAAAATTTATGTATATATATGGATATTTGGAAAAAATATGATAACCTAATCATGGGCAAAGACAGTACCTGGTCCATTGTAGGTGCTTCATAAAAGTTTGTTTGACAAAATAAAAAAAATGAATTGGATAATGGTAGAGTTATGCTGTGTGACCTTGGGTAAGTCACTTAACCCTGTTTCCCTCAGTTTCTTCATTCTCAAAATCAAATAAGTAGGAAAGGGTAAAGCAATCAAGTAGCTTTGCCAAGAAAACTCCAAATGGAGTGATGAAAGAGTTAGACACAAATAAAATGGGGCTCAACATGTGGTTAAGTAAGAATACCCCAAGAATTTTAATGTGATGATATCTTTCTGGAGAAAGATTTCTGTAGTAGGCTGTAAAACTTTCTACTGATATGTTTACAGCTCAACACTTTTATTAAAAAAAACTAGATAAGGAAAAAAGATTAAAGTCTTGTTTATCAAGTTTTCAGATGACTAAGAGTTGTGACCAATAGCTAATAACTTGGATGACAAAATCAAAATTCAAGTAATCTTGACTATAAAAAATAGTTCAAATCTTCTGAGATAAAATTTAAGAGTAGTAATATAAAGTGCTATAACTGGGTCTTTAGAAACCAAAAGGAAAAGAAAAGAAAACTAGCTGCACATACATGAAATGTGAAGATTTGATTTAGCAGAACTTTATCTGAAAAATCTAGTGATTTTAATGGCCTGCAAGATTAACTTATCAGTAGTATGATATAGCTCCCCCAAAACACTAGTGTAGTTTAGTAGAGTGAATTCGTAAAAGTATAATGTCCAGAATGGGGGAAGTAATTATCCCACTGTGTTCTGCAGTGGTCAGAACATTCAGGACTATTGGAAACTGTATTCAAATAGTTGAAGAACTATTTTCTGGAAGAGGAATGAAACTTATTCTATGTAGCACCAAAGAATAGGCTAGAATTAAAAGGTGGAAGCTACAGAGAGGTATTTATATGCTGGATTTGGGGAAAAGATTTACTACAAAGTTATCAGAAAATTGAATGGGTTGTTTGCTACATAAGGTGGCAAACTACTTATTACTGAAAACACAGGAGTACTATGGTGAAAATTTAAAAAATACAAAAATAGAATAGTTTGATCAGTGACTTATACAAACATCTAGAAAGAAAGAAAAAAAATAGGTTAGGAGTTTGGGAAACAAATCAAAAACCTGACACAGAGGCATGATGTGGTAGTTATGGATAATTTCAATTATTCCAGACATTTGCTACATTTCTCTTTCTGTGGAAATATTGGACAACTAAGCACTTTTTCATATGTTTTAAGGATTAATTTTATCTTTCAAAACAAGAGAAAATTTGATTCTGGATCTTATACCCATTAATAGAGAAAAACTGATTACCATTATGGAAATAAGAGGCAGCTGGAAGGCACAATGGATGGAGCACTGGTCCTGGGGTCAGAAAGATCTCAGTTCAAATCCAGCCTCAGACACCTATCAGCTGTATGACCCTGGGAAAATTGCTTAAACTGTTTTGCCTCAGTTTCCTCATCTATAAAATAACCAGGAGAAGTGACAAGCTACTCCAGTATCTTTGCCAAGAAAATGCCAAATGGGGTCACAAAGAGTCACACATGACTGAAGGAACTGAACAACAAACAACAAAATTATGGAAATAATAGAAACATTTAGCAGTGATCATTAAAGCTTTGGTAGTTGATGACATCATTGAGAGAAAGGACAAAGAGAGGAAAGGGGCCATGACACATCCTGGCAAGAGAATCACACTGAGTGCTTGATCTGGATGATAAATTAGACAGGAGACTGAGCAGGAATGGCTAAATAGGTAGAAGGAGAAATAAAAAAGAGGATGAAGTGTTTTACACACACACACACACACACACACTGAGGACTGAGAAAAGACTTGGAGATTAAGATATTACTGGTAATTTTAATGAGAGTAATTACAATTGAGTAGAGAGGGAAGGTTGTAAAGAGGTGCACTGGGTGTCCATCCACTGATTTAGGTAGTTCTTTATTTTGTTGAAGAGAATTTTATAAATCAATTTCAACAGTTATTGAGTTGCTTTGGAAGACTGACTTCCCAATACTTTTTTGTGGTTATTTATATGGGTCTTCTTTTTCAACTATTATATCTTGAATTTTGTCATAGCTATGTGGAAATACTATTGACTTCTGTCGGTTTATTTTGCATCCTGAAACCGACAAATTCTTAGTGTTTTTACTGAGTCCCCACAATTTTCCAATAAACCAATCACGTAATCAGCAAATATTATATTATCATCTTTGCTTATCTTTATGCCTTTAATGCTTTCATCTTGTCTTAATGCTAGCATTTATATACATATATATCATACTATATATAGTATAGTGTGATATAATAGCATAATATATTGCCATATTATGTACAGGTACAGAAAAGTTATATGAATTGCCCTGGGTCAGTCAATCTGTAGTAGTGAAAGGAATTGAAATCAATTCTTCCAAAGCTAGGTCTTTATATGGTATCTGTGACATTGTCTCTCATTTCATCGATGATATTGATTGAGTGGGGTACACTCTTTCTCTGCTGTGAAGACTACTCAGAATGAGGAGAAGGGAGAAAAACTATCTTGAAACCAGAGATAGACTTGTGTAAGATTTGATAGACCCGAGTCCTGGGTTTCCTAAGAAATTATGCAACGTAGAACACTTCCCCCCTTCCCTTGCTGTTAATTAGCCTTAAGCCCTTCAGGAATTTTAGGAATCACTTAGAACCCTTCCCCCTTCTTCACTTTCTCATTTGCCAAATAAGGATAGGTACATTTGTATTGGCTACCCCCTATTTCCTTATTATTTATCCCTTTTCACACCCAGACTGTAAGCCTGCCTCCCAGCCAATGGAAGAAGGGACAGCAGTGGGAGTGGGCTTGATTGTGTTAGGGTATAAGTTCTTGTTCTGTATTCTGTAACATGCTTCATTCTGCTGGTTTGTACTGGTGGAAGGGATGCCCTCTTCTCATGAGAATTGAATAAGACTTCCTGTTCTTTCTACAAGACACCTCAGACTTTTAATTATTTTTGGGTATGGGATTTTTGGGGTCCCCATACCCCACACACTGATCAATATATATTATGACATATAGATATTTTTCAATCAATATAATAAATGATATATAATACACATATATATGCATATATTATCTCTATTCATCTATTATCTTTCTCTATCATCTATCTGTCTCTTTCTCCTTTGTGGACTGACCCTCAAATTCCACAAGTAGAGAACATAACATTCCATACTGAACTTCCCTGTTCATATAGATCACTATTTAATATATAACATTGTCTTCTGTTAGGGAAGGGATCAGTTATATAATATGATGAGGAAGATTTGTGTTCTCTTTCCTGGATGTTACTCAAGCAGGGGCCTAGTAAAAGCAGCCAACTGAGCATTCACTTTTTCTTTTTTTTTGTCTTTATTCATTTGTTTGTTTACTTATAGTTTACAAGATTCAATTCCACAATTCCTTGAGTTTCAAATTTTCTCTCCCGCCTTCCCCCCCCCCCAAACGACAGCATAAAATCAAGTATAGGATCTGCAAATACTTTCACATTAGACATTAGTCAGGTTATAAAGACAGATTGTGTTAGATGTAATAAAAAATGGTAAAGAGGAAACAAAACCAAACAAGAAAAAGAAAAAGATCAGGTAGTTTGCTTCAATCTGGATTCATACTCAGTTCTTTCTAGTTCTTTCCCTGGATGTTGACATCTCTCTCCATCATGAGTCTTTAGGGATTGACTTATATCACTGCATTGCTCAGAAGAGTCCAATCTATCAAAGCTGGTCATCACACATACATTGTGTCTGTAATTATGTACACATTTCTCCTGGCTCTATTCGTCTCACTCAGCATCAGTTCATATATGCCTCTCCAGGTAAATATGAAGTCCATCTGCTCCTAGTTTTTTTTTTTTATATCCCAATATTATTCCATTACATGCATATACCACAGCTTGTTCAGCCATTCCCCAATTGATGGACATGCCCAAATTTCCAATTCTTTTCCACCACAGAAAGAGCTGCTATAAATATTTTTGTAATTATGGGTCTTACTCCAACTTCTATGATGTCTTTGGGATATAACACTAGAAGTGGTATTTGTTGGGTCAAAGGGTAGTAAATTATTTAGAGCCCTTTGGGTATAATTTCAGATTGCTCTCCAGAATGGTTGGATCAGTTCACAACTCCACCAGCAATGCATTAGTGTTCCAATTTGCCCACATCCTCTCCAGCATTTGTCATTTTCCTCTTTTGTCATCTTAGTCAATCTGATTGCTGAGATGTGGTACCTCAGAGTTGTTTTGATTTGCATTTCTCTAATCAATAGTGATTTAGAGCATTTCTTCATATACTTATAAATATCTTTAATTTCTTCCTCTGAGAACTGCCTGTTCATTTCCTTTGACCATTTATCAACTGGGGTATGACTTGTATTCTTATAAATTTTACTCAATTCTCTATATATTTTAGAAATGAGTCCTTTATCAGAGACATAGGTTGTAAAAATTCTTTCCCAATTTCCTGCCTACCTCTTGGTTACATTGGCTTTGTTTGTAAGAAGCTTTTCAATTTAATGTAATCAAAATTATCCACTTTGCATTTTATAATGCTCTCTAATTCTTGTTTGGTCATAAAGTCTTTCCCTCTCCACAAATCTGACAGGTACACTATTCATTGCTTTCCCAGATTGCTTACATTATCAACCTTTATACCTAGATCATGCATCCATTTAGACCTGATTTTGGTATATGGTGTTAGATAGTGGTCTATCCCCAGTTTCTGCTATATTATATTCCAGTTTTCCCAGTGGTTTTTGTAAAATAGTGAGTTCTCATCCCCCAAACTGTGGTCGTTGGGTTTATCAAACAATAGATTACTATAGTCATTGACTGCTGAATCTCATGTGGCCAAACTATTCCATTGATCCACTACTGTATTCCTCACCCAGTACCAAGTAGTTTTGATGACTGTTGCTTTAGTACAGATTAAAATCTGATATAGTTAGCACACCTTCCCTAGCATTTTTTTTCGTTAATTCCCTTGATATTCTGGACTGTTTGTTATTGCAAATGAATACTGTTACTAATTTTTCTAGCTCCATAAAGTATTTTTTTGTAAATTGATTGGTATGTTACTAAATATATAATTTAATTTAGATAAAACTTTCATTTTTATAGTATTAGCTCAACCCAGCCATGAGCAATTGATATTTTTCCAATTAGTTAAATCTGACTTGATTTGTGTGAAAAAGTGTTTTGTAGTTGTGATCATATCGGTCCTAGGTTTGTTTTGGCAGGTATATTCCCAAATATTTTATAATGTCTACAGTAACTTTAAATGGAATTTCTCTTTTTGTCTCTTGCTTTGAATTTCATTAGAAATATACAGGAATGCCGAGGATTTATGTGGGTTTATTTTATATCCTGCCATTTTGCCAAAATTATTTATTGTCTCAAGTAGTTTTTTTACTTGATTCTCTAGAATTCGATAAGTATATCATCATATCATCTGCAAAGGTCATAGCTTGGTCTCTCCTTTGCCTAATTTGATTCCTTTGATTTCTGTTTCTTCTCTAATTGCTACTGCTAACATTTCTAGTATAAGATTGAATAAGATGGGTGATAATGGGCACCCTTATTTCACCCCTGATCTTATTATAAATGCTTCTAGATTATCCCCATTACATATAATACTTGTTGATGGTTTTAAATAGATGTTACCTATTATTTTAAGGAGGGCTCCACTTATTTCTGTACTTTCTAGTGTTTTTTTAATAGGAATTGATGTTGTATTTTGTGAAAAGCTTTTCTGCATCTATCGAGATAATCATATGGTTTCTGCTAATTTTATTGTTGATATGATCAATTATACTGATTGTTTTCCTAATATTGAACCATCCTTGCATTCCCGGAATAAATTCTACCTGATCAAAGTGTTTAATTCTTGTGATGAGTTGCTGTGGTATTTTAGCTAACATTTTATTTAAAATTTTTGCATCTATGTTCATGAGGGAAATTGATCTATTATTTTCTTTCTCTGTTTTATCTCTTCCTGATATAAGTATCAGTACCATATTTGTGTATTAAAAAGAATTTGGTAGGACTCCTTCTTCACTAATTTTCCCAAATAATTTGTAGAGTATTGGAATCAATTATCCTCTAAATGTATGATTGAATTCTCTAGTAAATCCATCTGGCCGGGGAGATTTTTTTCCTAGGGAGTTCACTGATGGCTTGCTTGATTTTTTTTTCAGAGATGGGGTTACTTAAGTAATTTAATTCCTCTTCAGTTAATCTGGGCAACTTTTATTTTTGTAAATATTCATACATTTCACTAAGATTGTCAAATTTATGAGCATTCAGTTGGGAAAAATAATTCCTAATTATTGTTTTGATTTACTTTTCATTGCAGATAGATTTACCCTTTTCATTTTTGAAACTCATAATTTGTTTTTCTTATTTCTTTATTTTTTATCATATTGTCTAAGGGTCTATCGATTTTATGGATTTTTCATAAAACCAGCTATTGGTTTTATTTATTAATTCAATATTTTCTTAATTTCAATTTTATTAATCTCTCCTTTGGTTTTCAGCATTACTAATTTAGTATTAAATTGGGGACTTTCAATTTGCTCTTTTTCTAGCTTTTTCAATTGCATGCCCTCCATTTTCTCTAATTTATTCAAGTATGCACTAAGGTTTATAAAACTTCCCCTAATAACTGCCTTTGCTGCATCCCACAAATTTGGTATGTTGTCTGATTATTGTCATTCTCTTGAATGAAATTACTGATTGTTTTTATAATTTCTTGTTTGACCCACTCATTCTTTAGGATTAAATTATTTAATTTCCAATTAGTTTTTAGTCTGTCTTTCCATGGCCCTTTATTGCATATATTTTTTATTATATCAGGATCTGAGAAGTATGCATTTAATATTTCTGCCTTTCTGCACTGAATTGTGAGGTTTTTATGTCCTAGTACATGGTCAATGTACTATCCCATTTAAGAAGTTTATCCCATTCACATTCATAGTAATGATGATTGTCTCTTTCCCTCCATACTATTCCCTCCCCTGATTATGTTTTTGTTTCTTCCTTCTCCCTTCACCTCCTTAAGAGTTATCCTTTTGACCACCACCTCCCTCAGTGTTCCCTCCTTGTGGCCCCCCATTCTTTATGTACCCTGTTCCCTTACTATGATTTACCTCCCCTCTAATCTGTAATCACACCCCCCCCACTGCTTTTTATCCTCCATTTACCCTCCTTCTGCCTGTAGGACACAACAGATTTTTATTCTCATCAGACTGTGTAATTCCCCATTAGATCCCAAACCAATGAGACTAAATTTTATACAGTGCTCCTCTCCCTCCCTCCTTTCCCTATATTTAATGAGTTTTCATGTCTTTTCATGTTAGAATCTTAAACTTAACGTATTATGTTGATCCCTCTTTGAAACAGAACCAGTGAGAATAATGTTAATGTTGCTCTCCCTCTTTCCTTCCCCTCTATTATAGTGTTTTTTTATGCCTCTTTGTGTGGCATAATTTACCTTTTTCTGTCTCATCCTTTCCTTTTATCCCATTACAGTCCCTTTGAACCCCTTAATAAGGTTTTATTTTCATTAGATTAGTTCATTTATAGCCACACCCTCTATCTATGTATGACCCTTTCAAAGGTCATGATAGTCATATAAATTTTGATATTGACAGTTATCAGCTTCTCATATAGGGATGTAAACATTTTTCTCTTATTGCATCCTAAGTTGTGTGCATGTGTGCATGAATGTGTCTGTGCATGTGTGTATTTGTGAGTGTATGTTTTCCTTGTTTACCTTTTTATATCTTTCTTGAGTCTTGTAATTGGAGATCAAATTTTCCATTGAACTCTGGCTTTTTTATCAGGAAAGTCTGGAAGTCCTGTATTTCATTAAAAGACCATCTCCTTGCCTGAAACATTATGCTCAGTTTTGCTGGGTAGTTAATCCTTGTTTGTAGTCCTAGCTCTTTTGCCCTAAGAAATATCAAATTCCAATCCCTCTGATCTTTTAATGTAAAAGCTGCTAGGTCCTGTGTGATCCTGACTGTAGATCCACAACCTTTGATTTTTTTTCTTTTTTGGCAGCTTGCAGTATTTTCTCCTTAATCTTGTAATTCTGGAATTTGGCTACTATATTTTTGGAGTTTTCAATTTGAGATCTCTTTTAGGAGGATTCTGGTGGATTCTTTTCATAAATATTTTACCTTCTGATTCTAGGACTTCGGGATAGTTTTCTTTGGCAATCTCTTGGAGGATGTTTTCCAGGCTGCTTTTTTCATTATGGCTTTCCAGTAGACCAATAATTCTTAAGTCATCTCTCCTGGATCTGTTCTCTAAGTCAGTTGTTATTCCAGTGAGATATTTTGCACTTTCTTCCAATTTTTCAATGTTCACGTTTTGTTTGATTGACTCTTGGTGCATCATAAAGCCCTGAGCTTCAATTTGACTGATTCTAATTTTTAGTGAATTATTCTCTTCTGTTAGTTTTTGAAGGCCCTTTTTTAGGGTGGTATTTTTTCCAATTAGTTCACTAATTTTATCTTTTAAGTATTTGTTTTCTTCAGTGAGACTTTTTTTTTTTCCATTTTGGTCACTGCAGATTTAAATTTTTCTTCTACCTCCCTAATTTGACCTTTAAAATCTTTCTTGAGCTCCTCCAAGAATACTTTTTGGACTTGAGACCAATTCATATTTCCTTCTATGGTCTCAGGTGTGAGTATAGAGTCCCTGTTGTCCCCTGTCTTTGGTTGTTCTTGATCACTATAATAAGCTCTAATCGATTTTCTTGCCTTACCCTTAGCCTTCTCAGCTTCCTTCCTTCCCAGTGTAATTTCCTATTTCCTAATTTCTCAGGCTGGGACCTAAGGGCCTGGTTGTTGGCTTTGTGTCCTGTAGCCTCTGGGTGTCTAGATTGAGGCCAAGGCCAGGAAACTCAGTTTTTCCCCTGAGTTATGCTGACGGTCACAGAGTAATCTGTGGAGGATGGGTGGTCTGGCCAGTTCAGATTTCTGAGCCTATGCCCCTGGGCTACTGCTCAGGCAGACTTTTGCTTGTCAGGTGAGGTGGAACTTGTTGGGAGTCCTCCTCCTCTTCTCTTCAGACTCCTTGCTGCCTCAGTTACACACCTTCTCAATGACTCCCAAGCCTGAGGCTATTTCTACTATCTCAGTATTTCACTCTGGGTGGGACTCTTATCCCTCTGTTTTCTAGGTCAGAGAGGGGGAATTGGAGCAGCCAGAATTTACTTTGCCATCCTGACCTGTGGAAATTTAGGCAGGTGATTTCTAAACTTCCAGCCTGGGCCTGATAGCCCCAGGAAAAGCTGCTGTCTCTGCTGGAGCTCCCGAACTCTCTCTTACCTGGTTCCAATGGGTCCTCCCAGGCCGTTGGTGAGATGCTGTTTGGACAGCTGCAAATTGCCCTTGGGGTGGATGAGTCCCCAGGATGGGGCCACTTCTCTCTGCTGTAGTCTGCTCTCTAGTCTGAGAGGAGAGATGCTGCGGCCCCCACATGCTCCGAGCTCCACCTGCCTGGACCCATGTGGGCACTTTCCTGGTCTGCATTCTGCCACACTTTGTCTTCCAGTGGATTCTGACACGCCAAAATCCTTTCAGATTCACTTATTAAAGTTTAATGACAGGATTCACAGAGGAGCTTAGAAAAGTTGCTGCTTCCGTTCTGCCATCTTGGCTCCACCCCTTCATTCGCTTTTTCTATAACCACAAAATCCACATCAGAATCACTTATGTCCTTATAATAATAAAAATAGATTAGAAGCTGGTTCTTAACCTGCAATCCACAGGTCCCTGAATAGATTTTAAGGGTCTCCATGAACTTGGATGGGGGGAAATTACATCTTAATTTCAATATATTTAATTTTCTTTGTAATATATTTTATTAGTTTAAAAACATTATTCTTAGAAGGGTCCATAGCCTTTACCACACTTCCAAAAGGAGCCCATGACACAATACAGGATAGGAACCACCTCACTAGTTTCTCTGTCAAAATGATATGCTGCTTTAATTGCTTGGTTGTCATTTTAAACTGATACAAATTTTTATGTATACCCTGAGATGTATTTAACACTTCAGGATGACTTGGAAAGGTAATTTTCATGTATACAAAGTGGGAATTGAAACTACTATCTTGATTGAATCAGCAGGATGAAAAGAAGGAACTTGGAAAAGACATTTAGGCCATTCTTATCTGATAATGAAGCTGTTTAAACAAATCTGTTCACAATCTGCCTTATGCAAAAAGATTTCACACATGTTAATGAGCTTTTGTGAAAATTCCTGCTGGAATAGCTGTTAGTTTGATGTGAAAAGCCTTATGACTTGGGATCCAGCCTTGTAGATCAATGTGAAATTGACCAGATAATTTCTCTAACTTCATGTCAAATTATTTTCTGTATCTCTAGGGGAAGGAGAGGAGGGCACTTAAAATTTTCTTTTTACTCTTTCATTGAAGGTTTATTGTAGCTCTGTCTAAACAAGTACAAACTAGGATGTGATTTTTATAAAAGTAAGCTTACAGTTGAGTCAAACAGTTAAATTTTTTCTAGGATTTCATAAAACTCTATATGTATAGCTGTGTGTGTGTTTTAAATGCCATGACCATGTTTAGAATTAATGTATAGACAACTAGCAAAACTGCTTCTCTTTTTAAAGTAGGTTTCATGCAATGTAAGAATCCCATTGCAATTCAACATTTTCATATATGACTTTCAAAACATGCCTGAGATCAGCTGGCAGAAATTCACTTAGAAGACCAAAGGAAGACAAGAGCACTGGAAGCAAACATCATGTTCTTAACTTGTAGCTGAAAATGAGATTGTTTGCCTTAAATTTTCTAATTACACTTCATAAAGACCTCTGCTTTGTCTTTATCGTATTCAATCTTGTACTATTTTGAACATTTTATTTCCCCTATTACAGTACAAGTACGTTAAAAGCAAGTGCTGTGACACTTTCCATCCTGATATCTCTACCCCACTTAGAATGGTGTCTTACTTAACAAATGTTTGTTAAATTGAAAAACAAAAATAGTCTTGTTAAATGAGAAAAATATTCAAGTTGCAGGAATCCATTGAATTGTGTTCACTTATATTTTTATATAGGCAAATGTGAAGAAATGCAGCTTATTTTAATACTCTTGGTTTGTGGTTTCTCAGAATAGGTAATTCTACCAAGATGCTCATTTGTGTCTGCGCTCAGTATTCTAGGCAACTCTCTCTAAGATTATAAGTTGTAGAAAAGGTATTGGCCTACACAGGTAAAGGAAGTTTCTTCATTCTGGAAGTACATAGATGTAATGCCAAGGAAAGGCAACTTCCCAAGGCTCAAAATACCAGTATAGGTGCTCTCCATTTTATTCAGTGAAAAATTAAGAACAGAGAAGAATAAAATATGACATCATTCAAAATACAGCATTTACTAAGTGTGATTCAATAATCTCCAAGTACTACCTGATTTAATCAAGTACTACCCCACCCCAGGACATTACATTCATTTAATCAATTACAAAGTGCCTGTTCTAAATAGTACTCCACCCCTAGGCTGTACCTTCATTTAGTCCATCACAAAGCCCCTCTTCTCAAATGGAGATTAGTTTCCAATCATAAGGAAAGTACATTCATTTGTTCAATCATAGAACACAAAAAGGTCATAAGTTCCCCACCCCTGGATCACAATTGAATCTACCCCAGAGTTACAACAAATTTAAGCACAGCACTTAATACCCAAATGGAGGTCTTTTCTTCATCTTGACAGGAGGCAAGTTCTCAGCAATCTCTGTTCCTGGGGGGACAAAGCTTAGCAAGGCCACAAGATACATTGCCAGTCTCTTCATTAATTCATTCTCTGTCTGCAGAACAGTCCTAGGACCCCTGAAAACATTAGCAAAACCCCCTTCCAGGATTTCTGTAAACATACAACAAGAAAATCCTTCTTCAAGGCTTCTGAACCAACAGCAAGGTTCCAAATCCTCTGCAACAACAGGACTGTACTTCACCAGTGGACAGTATTCACTCTCTGTCTGCAGAACAGTCTCTGGAGCTCTGAACCAATAGCAAGTTTCCAAGCCTTCTGCAACAACAGCACTGTCCTTCACCAGTGGACAAATCTGGCAAAACAACATCAAAACAGACAGACAAAGTACCAGCATAACAGCCATGTATCCTCAGTCCTTGGCAGCTCTGGGTGGCAGCTCTCAAAGTCCTGGGCAATTCAAAGTGGCCCTCAGCAATCCTCTCAGTCTCTCTCTGCCTTCCAAAGGGTGCTGCTTCCAAAAAGTTCTTCTCCCTCTCTCTTGTGTCTCTCCAAATTTAGACACCAGCTCCTCCCAGTTCAGCCCTCTCTTTTCACGTCAACAAGTCCATTCCACAAGTGGAATTAACAAGCTCTGGGTTTTAACACCATCAATTTGAAAACCAAGGCAATACAGGGGGATCTTTATATTCCATTACTCTCACAATATACCAATAAAATATTGCAGGTCCAGTCTCTTTTTACTAGGGATAACTATGTGTATATACACACATATAAATACATACATATGCAATATATATATGTGATGTGTATTATATATAATATACACATATGGTATGTATGTATATATAATATACATATACATGATGTGTATGTATATATGTACACACACATATATATCATATATATTAACATCAATACCAGTTTGTAATGACTTGCTGCTTGAATATGTACCTATATATGTAAATGTGTGTGTATGTATGCATGTGTGTGTGTGTGTGTGTGTGTGTGTGTAGAAAAATAGAGAGACAGGGACTGAGAGCTATATTTCCTTTTATTATCCATATGACATGTACTAGGGAATAAACCATTATTAAAAGGCCAAATTTTCTCTATATGGTGTTAGAAATGTTTGGGGGCTGGCATCTTCATTTAGATAATTATTAAATTCTTATCTAATCCACACTAAAAAGACCTGTGGATATCATGAATCAAGTATATTTCCTTAAAAGTTACACCTGAGACAAAGTAAAAAATAAGGATCAAAAGACCTAGATTCTAATTTTCCCTTTCATTCATTTTCTGTGAAAGAAATCCAGTCACACACACACACACACACACACACACACACACACACACACACAGGAGACAGAGTCAAGAAATCGGAGTAGAAACAGGTCCTTCTTGTGGCCCTGGCTCCCACCACCTCCAATTCAAGTCAAAGGGGACTCTAAACAAACTTTGGAGCTACAGAATATGCAAAATGACAGAGAAACTAATCTTCTGCTGAGGAAAGCCCGGCAGGCTGGCAGGAATCGGCCAATGCAGCTATCTGGGAGCTAAACCCAGCCCCACACCAAGGTTTTAGCCCCAGGGGCGTACATGACCAACCACCAGCTAGAGGGACTCCCAATCACCAGCAGCTGTGGCAATCTAGAATTATTAACACATAGATGGCAAGGAAAAAGTGAGAGGTCAGTGCAGTGTGGACTTTGGGACCCAGTAGATGAGAGTACATCGCCTTTTGCTCCTGGGGTAAGCAGCTGCTGGAGCAGCCACCACCACATATCAGCTTCAGCTCCTGGCCTTCAGAGTGTAAGGGGACCAAGGGACCAGTCTGAGGGATAATCGCTCTTGTTTTAACCTGCTTGAATCTGGATTGTGACCTAGGGTGGAGGTCCTAGGGTCTGTGACCAGCTTGCCAGAGAGTGTGAAGGCTTCAGAGAAGGCACCCCACTAATACCTTTGGCAGCTGAGAAAACCCCAGCGTTTGGGATAAATCTCCATTGTCTGTTAGCAGAGTCCTACTCTGGAAAAAGCACAAAAGTCAAGAGATTGAGTGGCAACATGAGCAAAATAGGGAAGCAAAGTGAACAGAGAAATGCAACATTAGACTCCTATGTTGGGGACAAAAAGGATTAAAGCATGGATCAGGAGGAAGACAGCAAACTCAGAACTTCGGAACCAAAAGCTTCCAAGAAAAATATGAGCTGATAACAGCCATAGAAGACCTTAGAAAGGATTTTGAAAATCAAGTTAAGAGAAGTGGATGAAAAATTGGGAAGAGAATAGAGAATGATGAAAGAAAATTATGAAATGAGAATCAACAAACTGATGAGGAAAAAACACCTTAAAAAACAGACTAACCCAAATGGCAAATGAGGCTCAAAAAGGCAATGAGGAAAAGAATGCATTAAAAAGCTGTACTTGCCAGATGGGCAATGAATCTCAAAAGCTCACTGAGGAGAATCATTCCTTCAGAATTAGATTGGAGCAAATGGAAGCTAATGACTTTATGAGAAAACAAGATGCTGTTGAACAGATCCAAAAAAATTAAAGAATAGAAGACAATGTGAAATATCTGATTGGAAAAACCACTTAACTGAAAAATAGATCCAGGAGAGATAATTTAAAAATTATTGGACTACCTGAAAGCCACGATCAAAGATAGAACCTAGAAATCATCCTTCAAGAAATTCTCAAGGAAAACTGCCCTGATGTTTTAGAACCAGAGGGCAAAATAGAGGTTGAAAGAATTCACTGATCACCCCCTGAAAAAGATCCACAAAAGAAAACTCCTAGGAATATTATAGCCAGTTTCTGAAATTCCCAGATCAAGATGAGAATATTGCAAACAGCCAAGAAGAAACAATTTGAATATTGTGGAAACACAATCAGGATAACTCAGTATCTGGCAGCTTCTACACTGAGGGATGGAAGGGTCTGGAATGTGATATTCTGGAGGTCAAAGTAGCTGGAATTAAAACCAAGAATCACTTACCCAGCAAAATTGAGTATCATGTTTAGGGCAAAATATGGTCATTCATTGGAATAGAGGACTTTCAAGCACTCTTGATTAAAAAACCAGAGTTTAATAGAAAATTTTTCATTCAAACACAAGGAGCAAGAGAAGCATGCTAAACAAGAAGAAGAAATAATAAGGAACTTATCAAAGTTGAACTATTAACATTCCTACATGGAAAAATGATAACTGTAACTGATGAAACTTTTTCTCAGTATATATTTCTATATCAGGGGGTATATGGGCATATGAATACATATGTGAATGTGTGTATATATGTTTACAGGTATACATAGATAGAGGGCACAGGACCAATTTAATAGAATTGGATGATACATAAAAGGTGAAATCATGAGGTGAGAGGGGAATATAATGAGAGGAGATGGGGAGAGACAAAATGAAGTAAACTATGTCATATAGAAGAGACAAGGGAAAATGGTTGCAATGGAGGGGAAGAATAGGAAGGAAAATGGGAATGGGTCAACCTCATCCTTTTAGAATTTGGCTTGGGGAGGGAATGACATGCACACTAAATAGGGTATCTTACCCTACAAGAGAGTAGGGGAGAAGGGGATAAAAGGGGAGATGATGGAAGGGAGGGCAGGTGGGGGGGCAGAGCCAAGTTGGAAGCACCCACTTTTGAAAAGAGATGGGATCAAAGTAGAGAATAGAATAAGCGGGAGGTGGGATAGGAGGGAGGGAACTATAGTCAGTCTTTTACAATATATCTACTATGGTAATGTTTCAGATTAGCTACACATGTACAACCTATACTGAATTGCTTATCTTCCCAGTAAGTGTGGGTGACAAGGGAGGAAGGGAATGAATCTGGAATTCAAAGTTTTAAAATCAAATGCTTAAACACACACACACTCACACACACACACACACACACACACACACACACACACACACACATATATATATATATATATATATATATATACTTTTATTAATACTATTTTACATGTAATTGGAAAATAAGTTATACAGGCACTGGGACACAGAGATCCACCTGCCCTACTGGAAAAGTCAAAGGGGGTATGGGAGAAGCTATGGGAGAGAGCAGACTGGAGGAGGGGATATTCCTTTGGACTGCTATTGTGGGCAGTGGGTAGGAGAAAAACAGGGAGAAAATTTGTAACTCAAAATCTGGCATATATGAATGATGTAAATCAGAAGTTAATATAGCATTTGCGTAATGAAAAAATAATAAAAGAATTCTAGTCATTCTCACTCAGTAAGTCACTTGACATTTGTGAACCTTCATTTCCCTCATCTATAAAATTAGAGGTTTACACTCATCGATCCCATCCAGATTTAGGCCTCCATGTTTGGTCAGGTATTTAACCATGTTAAATGTTTCTCAGTTATTTGGGCTGAGAAGATACAAACAGTTGTAGGGAGTTCTTTTACTGAACTACAATGTGGTAGTCATCTCTGATGGTGTGTATAAGCAGTGTCTGGCAATAGAATGTTTCTGTGGGAAATAGCTGCCAAGGCTGAGATGAATTTCCCCATCTCTAATTCTCTATATGTCCATCTGCCAAGAAAAATGAACAGCAGCAATGCCAGCTGTTTTTGTTGCACCACAGATTGCAAGCCATGTTTCCTAAATTAACATCTCACCAACACTCATCTATTGAGTTTAGAAGAGACAGGAACTTAGTTAAACTGTGACAGTCAGGAGGGGAAAGCAACATTCAAGTCTGATCACAAATTAAGTGATTATCACTGACTTCAAGGAGCTATCTCTGTAAAGGAGGAATTGAGTGATCTGCCCAGAAATTAACAAAAGGTCAATTTGTTGGTCCAAAAAGGTAAAGTGGGAACAGGTGTTGGAGAGTTTAAGCTCATGTAGTAAAAGGATAATTGTTCACTCTTTATTTGCATTGCCTACCACAACCAAAAACAAACAGGGTTTTAAGCACAATTTACAGTTCCTTTCGTAAATAATCAATACAAATTGATCTTATGCATTGACATGTACTCATATTAATATGCATTTAAATTAGCTTGATAAAATGGTAAAATGGTCTAAATTATGACTAGGTAGTTTTCAGTTACCATTCATATTTCTTCACATATCTCTGAAATAAGAAATTAAACTTCAACTCATAGGCCAAGTTATACTTCTGTACAATTATATATTTGTTTTGCAGGGCAATCAAGAGTTTCAATATATTTGTAATTCACTCTTGGTTAAAGTGGACAATAATAGACTTAACAGCAATCATGAAATTCTATTAGGTGGAAAGAGGCCTGAATTAGGAGTCAAAAAACCTAGGTTCAAGGCCTGGATTTACCACTAACCAGCCCTGTGACCCTGGACAAATCACTATGCTTTGATAAGCTTCTTCATACCTTTATAGTCTTCTTACACCTTGCTCTTCAAGAATAAAGCGCAAACAACACCTTCTTTGCTCAGCTCCATGCACTTTGAGACCTAGCCACACTGGCTTCTTAATTATTTCTCCAAAACTATTAAGCCAAAAACTTTCACTCATTATCCCCCATGCCTGGAATTCTCTCCCTACATATCTCCATATCTTTGATTCCCTGGTTTCTTTCAAGTCAAGGATAAAATTTCACCTTCTGCAAGAAGCTTTTTCTGATCTCCTTACTCTTAGTGAATCCCTCTGAGGTTATCCTTAATTTATCAGGTTAGAAGGACAGAGGCAGAGATACAGACACAGAGAGACAAAGAGAGAAACCTTACTTTTAAATGTTATTTGCATGCTGTCTCTAGTGTACTTTGACTTCCTTGAGAGTAGGTACTGTTTATTATCTTTCTTTGTGTCCTCACTGCTTAGCACAATGTCTGGCACATAGTAAGTATAAATAAGAGTTGCCTGATTCACTATCTGTAACACAAGGATGTTCACTAAAAAAATAATCTCTAAGGTCCAATTTAGTTCTAAAATTCTATGATTTTCTTAGAAATAAAAACTAACAGAATCTAGTTACTAAATAAAGGATAACAGGGGAAACCAATTAAGGGATTAATTCCATATTTTCCCTTGTTATTGTTCAGATATTTTTCAGTCATTTTTGATTCTTCATGACCCCATTTGGACTTTTCTTGGCAAAGATACTGTAGTGGTTTGCCATTTCCTTCTCCAGGTCAATTTACAGATGAGGAGATGCAAATAGGTTTAAGTGATTTGTCCAAGGTCACACTGTCACTAAGTTTCTGAAGTGGGATGTGAACTCAGGGAAGATGAGTCTTCCTTACTGTAGGCCCCACACTCTATCTACTTTGCCACCTAGCTGCCCCAAATTTTCCCTTAGCATCTTAAAATAACAGATCTAGAGGTTGAAGGGACTTGAAAATCTATCAAGTCAGGTCACCACATTTTCCAAATGAGGGACTGAGAACCAGAAATGTTAAAAAAAAAAAAAGGCTCATCCAAGACCATACAAACAACAAGTGGGAGCTTTTAACCAATGCCTGTGCCCCAGCTACTAGCACATGCTGTAGAGATGACCTCACAGGAGATTAGTACAGAAAGTTCCACATTTTCTCCTAAAGCATGAGAGAAGTTGCCAGGAAAGGAACGTGTTTCCTGTATGACCGTATATTTGGTTAATGTTCAGATTTCTTCTGAAACTAGCTTCTTGGTGTAATGGCAAGCAAACAAGTACTTAGGGCCTTGTTTCAGTTGAATCTTGCCATGATTATATCAAATCTCTGTTAAGAAACAGAACTTGTGAAACCCACAGTGGGAGCAACTTGCCAAAGACAGGAACAGAAAGGACATAAGAAGTGGGCAAAACAGGGAGGAGCTAATGACCATATAAAAGCAGAAGCACAAACTCAGAGGGAGATCTGAGAAGGGAACACTCAAGGTGGTTGGCACTCTGTGCTGATTTGTGTTTGTAATAATTTGTACAGAAGCCCTGGGACTTTACTGGAAGCTCTGAAAGAGGATTTTCTTGTTGTCTGTTTACAGAAGTCCTAGAGAAGAGTTTCAGAGGCCCTGGGACTATACTGACAATTTGTGTTGATTTCTTAGGTCTTTGTGGGTCTGGTTGAGTTATCAGACCTTGTTTGTGGGTCTGTGTTGATTTCACAGGCAGACAGTGAATTGATGATAATGCCATCAATGTGCTTGAATGTTATTTTGGCTCTGTTAAGTTTTGTCTTCCCAGAAACAGAAACTGTGAAGGACTCGAGGTTGACTGGACACGGTGAGCTTCAATATGAAATGAGAACTGGAGGAGGAACTGGACAAGGAAGTGGACCAGGAGCTGAATGAGGAGCTAAGCGCTGTCTTCCTGAGAATCCAGGTGACAGTTGGGTAGATTCAGGCAAGAGCTGGAACCATGGAAGGCAACCATGAAGTTTGGGAACTGGCCCTGAGCCAAAATGAAAAGACCTCTCCTTGGGTGCTTAGTGCTGACTAAGAAGGTTGTGATTTACTGTGGCCTAGGGGTGGGAGAACTTTGCACTTTGTACCTTGTACCCCTTATGGATGATTGGAAACTAATCTCCAATCAAGAAGGAAGAAGATTTTCTGACTGAGGAGATTAAGATAATGTGACCTAGGGGTGGGAAAACTTTGACCTTTGTACTTTGTATCCCTTAAGGAGGATTGCTTCTTAAGGATGATTGAATTAAGGACTTACTGAATGATATCTTTTGTTAAAACTGTGTGGTCACTTTAGTTATAAGTTATTATGTTATATTGTTGTGAATGCTGTACTTTGTTTTCTGTGAACGTTTTGCTTTAGTTTACTGCTGAATAAATAGAGAGTTCACTATACTATGTGATCAGAAACTTAAAGTTATTCAAAGGAGCAGTCCTCTGGAGAGCTGCTCCTGTTTGGCTTTACACTTAGTTATGGACAATAATAACAGGAGGAGCCATCCTAACAGAATTCATCTTATGACCCTGTTACTTTGCCTATTGTTTTGGCTCAGTGGAGAGGTATATTTATTCCACAGTAGAGTACAAATAAAGATTTCATTTAAAAAATACCCAAATTAACTACAGAAAACATATGAAGGAAGACATTATCTAAATTCAGAGAAAGAACTAAAAGTTACATGATAACTTTATAATATATATATATATATACACACACACACATATATATATATACATATATATATTTAAATAGCAAGGTATACATAAGAGATTTGCAGTTTCATGTATAATCATCTTTTTTTCCTACTCTACCACGTTATAGAAATGCTTGTTTATTATTAAGTTCAGAATAAAATAAAATTTAAAATAAAATAAAACAGTGAAAAGCTTTTTGGTAATTGTGATGTATTCAAGGTTTTTTTTTAAAGATCTGTGTAAGCTTCTTCATCTTATCATGTTTTCCTAGATTTTATTCCTCACCCATAAACCATGGAAACAGCCTTTACAGCAGAGTACATTGACCCACACTTACAAAGTAGTCATATTTCCAGTAGACATATCTTATAAGAATAATTTGAATACAGCTGTTTACAGTTTTGCTGGAACTTAACTCTTTTTTGTAAGATCCCTTCAAGGTCATGTGCAGTCCAGAAGAGAATCCCTGTTGACACTCTCCTTCAAAATGTCTCCCCCTAAGGACTCTTGCCTCACTTTCATTTGTTCCTTATTGGGAACCCATTGCTATAGCCTGACAGTATGTTGATTTTTGGTGACAACAGACTTGACAATGGAGGAAGGTCATAAGAGGTGTAGTTAAGGATGCATCTTTCCCTGGCCTGAGGATACAAACATTGTCATCTATCCCTTCAGTTTATTCTGTCTAAGGCAGCTATCTATACAGTTAAAGACATCTGATTTTTCTCCAGGGTATGCAAGATGAATAGAGATATGAAAACAAAGTCACCTAAGTCATCAGAACCCCCAAAGGCACATTGTTCAAGATGGATGAAACATCATCTGGATCCCTTGTGTACTTTCCAACTCAAGAAAAATGTTTTCTTCTTATACATTTTATTTTATACAATTTTCTTTCTCTCCCATTGCCATCCCCACCAACACACACAATGAGGGGGGGAAACCCTAATTCAGAACAAGCAAACATGAAGTCAAACTAAACAGATTCCTTCAATGGCCATGTCAAAAGATAAGTTTCATTCTGACCCTTGAGCTCATCACCTGTCTTTCAGGAGGTAGGTGGCATGCATCACTATCATTCCTCTGAAATTGCCATTGGTGATTTTCTCGCCAAAACAATAATTACAACACTGATGGTGACTATGAATATGCTGGCATAGGTCCTGAATTGCAAAATATAACAGACTCTCTATATAGAAGACAGAAGCAAAACATTTATTCAGACACTAGAAAGCCAAATCCAAACACCAGTAATCCAAATCCATCATAGCAACAAATAAATCTACCCACAATAACTGCTGAGGGCAAGACCATCCCAAAGCCTTCCCCTGCTCTGGTCTTCCCACAAACAAACACTCACAGTCCTAGCTGTCTGCTTGCCTGCATTCTTTCTATCCCTCAGGTTCTAACTGATCTGAAACCAACTTCCTTTCAGCTCTGCTCCACCCTTCCTGTCCATACCTTCCTGCTCCACCCATTCAACAAGCTTCTCCCACAACAGACTCATGTGACTCAGGCTTCCATGTGACTCAAGCAGGTCACATGGCACTACTAATGTATGGGAAAGATCTTTCCATTAAGCAAAAATACATTAACAATACAGTCATTGGAATTGATTTGAATTCTTAAGAACCCTGATGCCATATTCAATCAGATAGAACAAACATATATGCATGGAATACATTACTGGAGTGAGACAGTACTTAGAAGTGAATACAAATTAAAGAAAAGTCTTTTAAATTTTCACTTAATTACTTCTTCAGCCTCACTCCCACAAATACTAACTGGAGGAGGCAGGGGGCTGTAATAGAAGTCCCTCTGTATCCTGGGACAAGAGTCTGGGTCCTTGTATCAGCAAGCACCCCAGCATCCCCAGGGTGGCTGCCAACACAGGTTCTTAGATCTGCTTTGTTAAAGGAAAGCAACTCAAAAGGGGTTAACAAGCTTATTTTAATCAGTCAAATATGTATTGTTTTACCTAGTTCAGGGGAAAAAGGTCAGCACCCCAAACTTCAGAGTATGCAGACAGAATTATCAAGACAGAGAAACAGATCAAGTAGACAGGTTTCCAAACTGTCCAACCATTACATCCATACCAAATCAACATCTGGGTTTTTCAGAGCCAGGGGGCTCTCAACGACCGCTTCCCAGAGTCTCATCTGATCAAATCACAGAACACTTCTCAAAGTAAGCCCCAAAACAAAGCCTCAAGTCAGGGTTTATATAGCCTTCTCCCGGCTCAGAGAATGTAACAACCTTCTGGACTTACTGGCCAATCAAAAAGTATCTACTGAAAAACAAGCCTCCCACCCCAGGCTCCAGGTGCACTTTAGCCTAGGGGCAGGGAAGATCTTAAAAAATTTACATTCCCATTACAATCCTATATATTCACCAGGTACTTATAGTAAGATCAGTATCTCATCTTTTTTTTTTTTTTCTTGGAGTGTAATTGAGTTTAAGTAACCAGTCCAAGGTCACATGGCTAGTTTTTGTGTTAAGTGTCTGAGGTCGGATTTGAACTCAGGTCCTCCTGACTCCAAGGCTGGTGTTCTGTTCACTGTGCCACCTAGCCACCCCAGTATCTCATCTTTTAACCTATGTCATGCTCAATCCTCTCTTCCAGAATCCTTCACAACCCAATCACTCTTCTCTCTCCCCACTCATATAATCCTGAGAAATACAAATTCCTTCTAAGAGGTCTCCTGAGGTGCTTGTTCACTACCCCTAAGCAGAATCTGACTTAAGGTCCCTCATGTACACACACACACACACACACACACACACACACACACACACACACACA
>NW_027185860.1:14809584-14841618 GCF_028583685.1 Petaurus breviceps papuanus | reverse complement strand
CACACACACACACACACACACACACACACACACACACACACACACACCTATTTTCCTTGTTCCTTGACAAATTCCCACAGCCTTATATTAAAAAGAGAAGTTGATATATTAATTAGTGTTATTGGCAGCTAACCTGTCCTCCCTCCAGGTGTTACTGTCATGACCTGCCTCCTGTCCATACTGGTTTCAGAGTTTTAGAAAATGCTACTCTCTATGCTTGTTGCTACTCTGATATTCTCAGCAAGATTGCATACTCTCTCCAATATGAGAGCATCTTATGTTTTCCTTTTTAAAAATTTAATTCAAATTTAAATTTTTATTTTTTCTGATACAAATCAGAATTAGAAGTATTTATCTTGTCACTTCATTTCACCATTACAACTGAACAATAAAAAAAAAACACAACTTTTATAACAGATATTTGTCAGTAAGCAAAATACATCCCCACATACATAGAAACTTAGGCAGTGTACAAATGAAAGATGAAAATAAAATTTATTTAAAAAAAATAATGAACTTTCTGAGTTATAATTCTCCAGTTCTTCTTTCGCTTTATGTAACACTTTCCTTATAGCTCAATATCAGAGTTTCATTTGGAAGAGAAATAATAAAAAAAGATTGTAATTTAATATTTAATAATAATATTTAATTCAAATTTAATATTTATGTCTATAAGGAATACATTGTAATGATTAAAAAATTCTAAATTTTCTACTTATAGATTAAGGTGATGTTTGCTTGTGTTCCCTTCAACTCATCTTTTGCAAATCTTTTCTTTCCCATTGACATTTTGTTGCTCTGAGACTATGCTGGAGTAAGGTACTCATTAGCAGCATACAAATTCAACTCTTAAATTTATTAGCACATTAACTCGGTCCAAAAATGAATGTGTCATCCGGCATTTGAGTGCATCATGTCTGTTGAAGGAAGTAATCTTTAGTCTTCTAGAATCACGGCTGGTGGTTGCATTATGTGTTTGTTTCTCTACACAGGTAGTCCTAGGTTGCAGCTCAGCACTTACTTTGTAGTCTAAGGTATGCTCCAGCCACTTTTAGAGGAGGTGGAATCAGTAACAATCATTGGGGGCGTGTGCATAGTGGCTGCTCTTAGGTCAGAGGCATTTGCCCAGTCTGATTTGTTAAGAGACAGTTCTATCTATCCTGCCAATTGAATAAAGTTCAAATGATTTAATTTTAAAAGCTTGTGCCTTAGTTCATAAGATGTATCATTTCCTCTTTCGGTGACCTCAAGCAAAGTACATTTTCTTATTCTTTCTGTGATTCCCATTTATGGATGGAAATGTTTAACTGCTCCAAAATAGAACCTTGACAACACACACCTGCCCCAAGACAATGATGTGATTAAAAAAAAAAAACCCTGTTGCTTTTGTTTGCATAAAGGAACTTTATATCCAAAAATGAAGTAATTGTATTCCTTTTCAAATGTATCCCTGATACTAATTCACCAAACCATCCCTATTTTTCTAATTAGGTCAATATGTTCTTTTGTGATGTTTTCTTGAGGATTATAAACAAAGGGGATACCTTGTCTGTTTTCTATCTTGGGGATTCTCAGACCCAACCCCACCCTGTTTTTACAAAGCCAAATAAAGCATACATCACTTACTTCCACCCACATCTAATTGATTTGGGAATTGCCTATGAGGCTTATGTGATGATGATTTAAAACATTCTAAATTCTCTCCTTAGATAAAGGTGATGCTTGCTTGTGCTGCCTTCAACCCCCTACCAGCTTTTCTGCCTTCAACTTTTACTCTGCTATTGACATTTTGTTTTTATCAGACTATGTTGAAATTAGAGACACTTATAATTAGGATGTACATTCAATTCAAAAAACAAAAATCCAAACCTTATGATATTCTCAGTACTTTTCTCTATGTGTGCACCTCAAAAACTGTGTGCAACAGGAATCCATACCCAAATAATTCTTAGAGGTTTCTCAAGGTAGGAAGAATGGTTTAATATGATCTCGAGAAAGGGCCACCACCCTGACAGATGGTCAGGGAGGAGAAGCAATTTACAAAAGGAAATGGTGAGGTTATAAAGCCCTAACTCGGAATTCTCCCCCACCCCCGTCCTGACCATTTTCTTGCATTGGCTGGAAGTCAGGTGCACAATCTAAGTGTGGCTATCTACCTCAAGTACCGGAACAAGGAAACAGCAGATCACCCAATGTACATTTGAGAAAGCACTTCTGTTCTTATTTGGCATATCTTGTGCTGAGGTGGCACTGGGGAGGGTCTCTATTGCTCTAAGTCCCAGATTCCTGCAAGGTCAGGTGACTTCTAAACTTAGGCCTAGTGGATGCTGAAGCCACTCTAGATTTGATATTTCAGAATGGGGAAACTTCACTGCAAATTATCCCTCACATCTAGAAACTTTAAAGAAAAAGATAACTTTTGAGGTCTGATCAGTGTTCACAGCAAAAACACTAAGATCAAAATGGTTTTCCTGAGACCGTGGACAGCAGCACCAGTTTCAGCAGCAGCTGCTGCAGATCCGGCAGCTCATCCAGCAATAGCAGCAGCAGCATCCACCGCCACCCTCCGCAGTCTGGGTTCTGGCCCCACAGCAGCAGCAGCAGATCTTGAATTTCCGAGCCACAGGTCAGGCCTCCCTTCTCAACTGGAATCCCATGCTGCAGAGAGCCCTGATGATGCAACACATTCAAGCAGGCAGATTCAACATGACCACTCCTGGCCTTCAGCATTTCTTCCCCCAAGCTACTTGACACTCCCTCCTAGGTCCTCCACCCATCAGTGTCTCACTCAAACCTGCCTGCATAGGCTTCCCAGGGCTCCCTTTCCAGAGGCAGAACTGGGGCTGTCGAAAGGAATCCCTGAAGGGTCCTGACCAGAAGAAAGATGTGGAAATGGGCTCCTCTTCACAGACACCCAGTGAAGATGAGAAGATAGATGATCCAGAGTCCCCCCCCAGGAGGAGGCTAACTTCCAGACGATCTTGCCAGAATATCCACAGACTCCCCCTAACCCCAGTGATGATGGTAGCACAGAGCCACTGGCCAAGAGACTCAAGAGTGTGCAAGATACCCCAGACCCCAAGGAGGAGACTGGCCTGACCACAGAAAAAGAACCAGATGCAGACCCCCAAGACACCAGCAAGGATTGGAAAGTCCCTGAGGAGGCCCAAAGCCTTGAAGTGATGGTGAGCTCAGGGAGCTCCCTGAAGGTGACAATCCAGCAGTGCAGCAAAAGCTGAGCCATCGGCACAACTACCCCAAAGCCTGGAGAGAGGCTGAATGACAGCAGCACTCCAGCCTCTGGCCCAGAGCCTGGCCTGAAGTTCTTCTGTTACATCTGCAAGATTAACTGTGTCAGCCAGCAGAACTTCCTGGCCCATATGGCCAGGCTCCAGCATCAGCAGTCACTGGGGGAGATTCAGCACATGAGTAACGCCTGCCTCCTGTCTTTGCTGCCCACGAATCGGGAACAGGGTGCCCTTGCGGAGAGAGATGGGGAACCCCAGTCCCAACGGTGGTGTAATACCTGTCAGAGCCATTTCCTGGGAGATCTGATCAAGCATCGAAAGACCCAGGAGCATAAGCTGGGCAACACTCCCTCCAGCCTTTTTGTACCGCCTGCAGCCGCCATTTTAAGACCCCCTAGAAAGTTTGTGGAACATAATGAAATCCCCTGAACACAAGCAAAAAGCCAAGGAGGCATGGCTTGGGGAGAAGGAGTCAAGCAGTCCTGAAGAGGTGGAGGAACTCATCACCGTGGATGCAGTAGGTTGTTTTGAGGAGGATGAGGAAGAAGAGGATGAGGAGGAAGATGCAGAAGAGGATGAGAGCAGTGAGGCAGTAGGAGAAGGCGAGGAGGCCAAGCAGGTGGGGCCAAAGGAAGAGTCGGCCGATGACCGGAAAGGCCTGGAGGAATACTCTCCTGACAAGATGTATGGCCTGTATTTTCTGGTACCTGTGGTGGGCTATCTTTGCCGACTGTGCCACAAATTCTACCAAAGCAGCTCAGGAGCCCGGCTTGCCCATTGGAAGTCCCTGGTGCATTTTGAGAATGTTCAGAGCAGCCAGGAACTCTGGACCAGTCCCATGTGATCCCCTCAACACCCTGGCAGGGGAAAGGACAGGCGCTTTAGCTTCAAAGCAACAAGAGGAGCCGGCCCAGCCCCCAGGAGCTGAGTATAAGTCAGGGGGCTCGGACACCCCCAGTGATGCTGACAACACAGACGGGGTCCAGACTCCTATTGAAGCCATCGGTGGGAAGAACCCTGGCATCATCCTGAAGGAGGGAGAGGAGGTGGTCACTGCAGCCAAAGAAAGATAGATTGCCAGCCCTTAAGCCCTGCCGCCGTTCTACTCATCACAAGCCAAGATAGGAGGGCCATGAGGGAGCCAGCTGGGCAGCAGACAAGTAATTTGGGGGACATTTTACTAGATCAGTGGAAGAAGAGGAGCTGCTGTTTTTATTCAGAGAACAATAAAGAATTGTGATTTAGTGTTTCAAAAAAAATGGTTTTGCCTTTCTTTTCCATCTTCCTCCTCACATCTACTCTAGTAGAGAAAAAAGGAATGATTCCTTTGTTATAAATAAAGATCTGTGCTCTGTCTAGGAAATAACCATGCTTGTTGGGGATACAGGAAGTTTCATGATTTTTATTTTACATTTATTCTGTAGCAAATAAACAGGTAGCCTCCTGAAAAAGACTGAAAGGATCAGACAAAGGCAAGCCTTTTTTGTGCTCTTCCCATTTGAGTTTTCCCACAGTTTCTCTCTTCAGAGCTAGGACTGGTTCGAACTCTTCTGGGATACAACCTTCCCATAAGTATACATGTTAACGAAACGTTGGTGACCATCACCCAACCAGTCTGAGCCAGCCTAGCTCGGGCCTCTTTACAACTTTATGCCTTCCTGCAAGTAAACACCATTGTTCCTATGGAACTTGTGGAAACCAAACTGCCAGCATTTCTCACGGTTTCACCCATTTTCTCTTTAACAGAAATTTAAGCTACCCCTTCCTCAAACTGTTTCAACACCGGTTCATATATCTATGCAACAGTTTGACACATTCAGCCTGCCACATACCCCTCCTTTGTCTGCCAAAAAATAGTCTAACACTAACCTGCGCTGCAAGGCTGCTTCTCTTGTTTAACTGGCCTGACCAGCTAACAGGTCAGTTAGGTTGGCAATAACCTCAATTACACTTTATGAACCTGTTCACTATTTAAATGGGAGTCCTATAACCCTGACTCCCACCTCCCCTTTAGGTAAGATTGACGCATTGACAAATTACAAGGGAGCAGTCCCCTTTATGAGTACAGATACAGAAACCCCCAAAATAATAACAATCAGTTGTCCCTTCGGGGTCCAGAAGTGTATTCTCACACAACTGCCTGAGAGGGACACCATCTGACAGATGCTGCCACTTGAAGAGCCCCGAGGGGTGAAGTCCTCTCCCTCTCTTCAGGACTCATAGGTAGACCCTGCTGACCATCCCACGAGATCCCAGGGACAAAATCATTTCTGCACGCTCCCCCCCTTCGGGACATGTGGTTTATGGTAGCCCCAGCTGGGCAACCCACGAGGTCCCAGGGATGAAATAATTTCTGGCCCTACACACTCACAGGGGCTTCTCTTTCCCAGCAGCCTATGACTTAGCTCTGCTACTAGATCCCCCAAGGATGAAATGACGTTTGAATAGCCTCTGGTTCTTGTTGTCTGTGGCCATCTTCAGCAACACATCTCAGCATCTCTTCATCCTGCTCTAAGGACCTGCTTTCTTATGTCCTTCCTCCTTACAGAAATGACCTTGGAACAATTTTGAGTCACCATCCCGAAACCTTACACCCTTATCATTCTTATAAAATCAAAACTGGAACCCTAACCAATTGTCATGTTCAAGAAACTCACATTAGAACCCAGTTTCCTATACTTTAAATTAATCTATTATTAACTCCTCCACCAGGGAATCACTAAGTAGGGCAAGATGGATTTCTATATGCCAGTGCCTTTATATCTTATTTCCCAGTTGCATGTAATATAATAATCATCAATATCATCATAATATTTACTTTTAAAAAATTTGATTTTAAAACTTTGAATTCCAGGTTCTTTCCCTTCCTCCCTTGTCACCCACTGTTACTAGGAAGATAAGCAATGGGAAGTATCATCCCTTCCCATTAAACTAGTCTCTGCCCTCTATCTATGTATACCTGTACACATATTTACACATGTTCACATATGAATTTATATGCTCATATACCCTACTATATAGACATATGAATATATATGTATATAAGTGTGTGTGTATACATACCTAAACACATTTCTATTCCCTTCAATTATTCTCATACTGAGAAAAGTTTCATAAGTTACAATTATCATTTTTCCACGTAGGAATGTAAATAGTTAAACTTTAGTAAGTTACTTATGATTTCTATTCCCTGTTTACCTTCTCATGCTTCTCTTGCTTCTTGTATCGCAATTTCAAATTTTCTATTAAAATCTGTTTTTTTCATCAAGAATGCTTGAAAGTACTCTATTCAACTGAATGGCCATATTTTCCCCTGCAACATGATACTCAGTCTTGCTGGGTAGCTGATTCTTGCTTTTAATCCCAGCTCCTTTGACCTTTGTAATATTTTATTCCAAGCCCTATTTGATCCCTCTGTGTAGAAGCTGCCAGATCCTGTGTTATCCTGATTGTGTTTCCACAATATTCAAATTATTTCTTCCTGGCTGCTTGTAATATTTTCTCCTTGATCTGGGAATTCCAGAACCTGGCTATAATATTCCTAGGACTTTTCTTTTTAGGATCTTTTTTGGGAGGTGATCGGGAGATTCTTTCAATCTCTATTTTGCGCTCTGGTTCTAAAACATCAGCAGTTTTCCTAGAGAATTTCTTGAAGGGAAAGGATGAATTGTAGGTTCTTTCTTTTGAACACGGCTTCCTGGTAGTCCAATAATTTTTAAATTTTAAATTCTCTCTCCTGGATTTATTTTGCAGGTCAATGGTTTTCCCAATGAGATATTTCACATTGCCTTCTATATTTTTTTCATTTGTTTGGATCCATTTAATAGTATCTTGATTTCTCATAAAGCCACTAGTTTCCATTTGCTTCAATATAATTCTGAAGGAATGATTCTCTTCAGTGAGCTTTTGAGATTCTTTTTTCATCTGCCAAATTTGGCTTTTTAAGGTATTCTTCTGCGCTTTGGCTTTTTGAGCCTCTTTTGCCATTGAGTTAGTCTATTTTTTGAGGTGTTATTTTCTTCAGTCAGGTTGTTGACTCTTTTCATGATTTTCTTGCATCGTTCTCGATTCTCTTCCCAATTTTTCCTCCACTTCTTTTATTTGGTTTTCAAAATCCTTCTTAAGCTCCTCTGTGGCCCTAACCAGTTCATATTTTTCTTGGAAGCTTTTGCCTCAGGAGTTCTAACTTCACTGTCTTCCTCCAGTTCCATTCTTTGATCCTTTTTTGCCTGCAAAATAGGAATCTAAAGTCGGATTGCTGTGCTTGCTTTGTTCCCTTTGATTGCTCATGTTGCCCCTCAATTATTTGACTTTTGAGCTTTTTGCCACAGTAGAACTTTTCTTCCAGAGAGGAGAGCATTGTCCCAAATTGCTGGGGTTTTCACAGCTTCTGGAGCTATTAGTTGGGTGCCCTCCCTAAAGATTCAACATGCTCTGGCACCTGGTCACACACCCCAGGACCTCCACCCAAGACAGTGATCCAGAACCAAGTAGGTTAAAGCAAGAACGATTACCCCTCAGAACGGTTGCTTTGTCCCCCTACAATTTGCAGGCCAGGAGCTCTGAAGCATCCACATGGCTGTGGGCCCTGTGCCTCAGCCACTTTTCCCTCTGGTTGCAGAGGCCAGATTGCACTCTCCCCCTTCCCCCATTCCCAAAGTCAGTACTGACCTCTCACTTTTTTTTGGCATTTATGTGTTGATAATTCTGGAAACCAGCACAGCTGATTGTGATCCACTCTCCCAAAGTCTCTCCAGCCTTGGCTCATCATGACCACCCTGAGGCTAAAATCAGGGGCTCATGTGAGGCTGTTATTCTCCCTTTGAGTTGCAATGGACGCTTCCTGGCTGCCTGCCAGACTGCCTTCAGTGGAAATTTGTTTCTCTTTATAATTTTGTGGATTCAATATCCCTAAAGTTTGTTTAGAGTCATTTTACAGGCATTTGAAGTGGTTTGGGGGAGTGCATGGAGTTTTCCTGCTTCTATACTATCATCTTGACTTATCTCCCCTCATTATTTTCTTAAGTCTCTCTCTCTCTCTCTGTCTGTCTCTCTGTATGTATATATATGTATGTATGTATATATATATGTATGTATATATGTATATATGAATATATATGTATATATGGAAAAATTTGTACTCTTTGCAGATTTCTGAGAGGTTAAGTGCTTACATTGAAAATTCAACACATCGTCCCTGCAGAATCCTGGAAATCCCTGAAGAGCTCCCACTATTCCTACTGACATAGATGTTCTTGAAAATCTCTAAGCAAAGGAAGAAAGCACTGTTCTTTTCTTTGGGCCTAAAAGCCTTGATTTGATGGTGTACCATCAGTGAGAGGCATTAACCAATTCAGGGAACATGAAGAAGATGTCATGGCTCCTGGATTATTTATTTCTACCCACATCTTTCCCAACCCACTAGTTACCAGAGCCAATACCAATATATATATATATATATGTATATTCATATATATATATATATATATACACACACACACACACACACACATATATATATATATTTTTTTTTTTTTAAGCAATCGGGGTTAAGTAACTTGCTCAAGGTTACACGGCCAGTTATTTCTGGGTGTGGTGATAGTGTCTGAGCCCAGGATTCGATCTCCAGGTCATCCTGACACTGGAACCAGTGCTCTTACCCGTTGTACTACCTGGCCACGCCCCAATGCCAATATTTTTAAGAATGGAGAATTATCATTGAAGCACTGGAAGGATAGGGTTGCAAGAATAGGAATATGGGAGAAACAACTTTTTATAGCTCTGGACCTATATTTCTATGATGGAGTAGGAGGTGGTGAATATATGAAGTAAAATGATTGTAGCAGTTCCAGTCAGGAGGCCACTATGCCTACTTTTAAAATGATGGTTTAACTTATCTGTACAAAAATTTGAGAAGCTCAGACTTACATAAATCTTTTATTTCTAGGACTAACATTAGATTCTATGATTGTTCTGCCTGACATTTATAGGAATTTTTAGTACATTGCTGTAATTGTTTTTTGTTCCCTACCAACATTTTCAGATACCTCAATTAATCATTGATTAACCACTAGCCCTACAACATGTGCAGGTTTGCCTATAAAAAGAAAGCCAAATATGATTTGAGTGAAAGGGAATATTCAGGGTTGTATTACAGCCAAACTCTATGTTTCGCAGATTGGCGAATTGTTCAACATGATGACAGGAGCTGTGAGAGCAGAGGTGTCACTTTACTATCTGGTTACTTTTCTTATAATCACATTTATATCTGAACCAATCCAAGCCAGTTCAGTTCAATTTGATTCAATAGTGGTGAACTTATTTTTTGTGGGCAGTTTATAAAGACCAAAACTATGACAAATTTTGAGTGACCTGATTCAACCCAATTTCAAATGGCACTATATGGCAATAACCAGGCACTACTCAGTCCACTGAAGGAAAAGGGGAAGCCTTTACAAAGCATTTACTATGTTCTAGGCACTGTGCTAAGCACTTTACAAATATTATCTTATTTGGGCAAGGATGTACCAATCTATAGAGTAATTTCAGTTCTATTTATGAGCTTTTTTGCCATCACTTATATATATATATACATATATATATATATATACATATATGTATATATAATTCTACTTTCAGGATGTTATCAGTTCTCTGATAAACTCCATCATCACTATTTCATCAAAGCTCTGAAGAGTTAGGATGAGTGTTAAAAGTTTAGGGCATTTGCTCCTTCGGTCCCTTGGACACAGACCTTGCTGGTACACATGCAAGCTGATTTCATGCCAGAAACAAGACCAATAAAAAACAAAACAAAACAAACCATTGTGTCGAGGGCTTTAAATAAGTCCACGTGCTCACCATTTGGATATCATTGCATTACCACAACCCACCAGGCCTCCCTAGGAGAAACATATATCTTAGATCAAAGATGGAACAATCTATTCAACACTGCTCCTTTCTCTGCCCCCAGTCTTGGGGTGGCATACTTATTGGTTGTCTGGTAAACATCTGGTTCTGCATTCAGGCATCCTGCGCATACTGTTATTAGAGTAGTTTTATAAGGCCTAGTAGGGATTTTGTTTATGAAATTCTCTGGTCAATATATATGTGTGTGTGTGTGTGTGTGTACACACAAGTACACACTCATATATACATATATGTATATGTATGTACATAATACCTGAATATGTATATGTGTATGCATTATTGGGAAATTATTTCAATGTTCTCGGATTTACACAACAGAAAAACTTGACAAAAATACCAAAACATAATTTACCTGTCAACTCTTCATTTTGCTGAGAAAAAAGAAAGGTTCATTAAACAAAAGTACAAACAAGGGAAAACAGTGAATTATAAAAATAAACAAAAGATTCATACAAGGTTGTTTGAGGTCATTTAGGGTAGAAGAATATAGGTCTAAACATCTTTGTAGACTAATGATATCATAGACAATATAATCACTTTTTGACACCAATGCTATATTCACAGCTCCCATGGTGGCTATAAATATGCTGGTGTAGTTGTGAATCACAAAATGTAATAGACTCTCCAAATGTAGGAGAGAACCAAAGCATTTATTCAAATACCAGAAAGCTGAGTCCCCAAACCAAAAAGTCAAGTTCATTACAGTAACCAAAAAGTTGGTACACACAACCAATGAAGCAAAACAATGAAGCAATCTGTAACAAGGAATTATAGAAACAACCTGTAACATCATTCAAGAGAATGACAATAATGATACAACATGCCAAAACTTGTGGGATGCAGCAAAAAGAATCTAAGGGGAAGTTTTATATCCCTGAATGCATACATAAATAAAATAGAGAAGAAGGAGGTCAATAAATTGGGCATGCAACTGAAAAAGCTAGAAAAAGAACAAATCGACAATCCCCAATTAAATACTAAATTGGAAAAAATAAAAACCAAAGGAGAGATTAATAAAATTGAAATTAAGAAAACTATTTAATTAGTAAATAAAACTAAGAGCTGGTTTTATGAAAAAAAAAAACAATTTACTGTTAGACCTTTAGTCAATATGATAAAAAAGAGTAGAAAAAATCTCCAGTGCCAGATGGATTTACTAGTGAATTATACCAAACATTTAAAGAAAAAATGATTCCAAAACTTTAAACTATTCGGGAGAATTGGAGAAGAAAGAATCTTACAAAATTCCTTTTATGATGCAAATATGGTACTGATATCTAAATTGAGAAGAGAAAAAAACAAAGAAAATTATAGACCAATTTCCCTAATAAATATAGATGCAAAAATTCTATATAAAATATTAGCAAAAAGACTACAGCAGCTTACCATGAGAATAATACATTCTGACCAGATAGGATTTATTCCAGGAATGCAAAGGTGGTTTAATATCAGGAAAAGTATCAGGACAATTGATCACATCACCAACAAAACTAGCAGAAACCATATGATTATTTCAATAGATGCAGAAAAGGCTTTTGACAATATACAACACATATCCCTATTAAAAACACTTAGAAAGCATATAATTCCTTACAATAATAAATAGCATCTATCTAAAACCATCAGTATGTATTATATATAATGAGGATAATCTAGAGGCATTTCGATTATGATCGGGGGGAAACAAGGATATCCATCATCACCCCTCTTATTCAATCTGGCACTAGAAATGTTAGGAGTAGCAGTAAGAGAAGAAAAAGAAATTGAAGGAATCAAATTATCCAAAGAGGAGAGGAAGAAATCACTCTTTGAAGATGATATGATGATATACTTAGAGAATCCTAGAAAATCAAATTAAAAAAAAAAACTACTTGAGAATAAATAAACTTGGCAAAGTTGCAGGATATAAAATAAACCCACATAAGTCCTCAGCTTTCCTATATATCTCTAAAAAAATCCATCAGCAAGAGATAGAAAGAGAAACCCCATTTAATCTACCCGCCAAAACAATCCCAGGACCTATATGAACACAAATACAAAACACTTTTCACACAAAGTCAGATCTAACTACGTCGAAAACATCAGTTGCTCATGGCTGGGTTGAGCTAGTATAATAAAAACGGCAAGTTTACCTAAATTAAATTCCATATTTAGTACCATAACAATCAATCTAGCAAAAAATTACTTTGTAGAGCTAGAAAAAAATAGTTACAAAATACATTTGGAAGAACAAAAGGTCCAGAATATGAAGGCAATTAATGAAAAGAAATGCTAGGCAAGGTGACCTAACCTTACCAGGTTTTAATCTGTATTATAAAGCAACATTCATCAAAACTACTAGGTACTCGCTGAGGAATAGAGTGGTGGAGCAATGGAACAGATTGGGTACATGAGACAGCAGCCAATGGCCATAGTAATCTAGTGTTTGATAAACCCAAAGGCCCCAGTTTTTGTGATAATAATGCACTATTTGACAAAAACTTCTGGGAAAACTGTAACATAGTATGGCATAAATTGGACATAGACCAATATATAACACCGTACAAGAAAATAAGTTTGAAATGTGTATATGATCTAGTTATAATGGCTGATATTGTAAGTAATCTGGGAGAGTAAGCAATAGTTTACCTGACAGATTTTATGATGAAACGAGAGTTGGAGAGCATTATAAATGCAATGTTGATCATTTTGATTACATTAAATTGAAAATTTTCTGTACAAATAAAGCCAATATAACCAATATTAAGAGGGAAGCAGGGTTCTCTCTTTGGCCCATTCACTACCAGAATGAAGACCATTCTAAGCAACCAGACCGTTGACATCCCAGAAAATGTTGACATCTCTCTTAAGGGCCGGACAGTTATTGTCAAAGGGCCCAGAGGAATTGTCCGCAGGGATTTCAACCATATCAATGTTGAGCTCAATCTCCTTGGAAAGAAGAAAAAAAGGCTTCGGGTAGACAAGTGGTGGGGAAATCGAAAAGAGCTTGCAACCGTGCGCACCACCTGTAGTCATGTACAAAACATGATCAAAGGCGTTACCCTGGGTTTTCGTTACAAGATGAGGTCTGTGTATGCTCACTTCCCCATCAATGTTGTTATTCAAGAGAATGGCTCACTTGTTGAAATCAGAAATTTCTTGGGCGAAAAACATATCCGAAGAGTGTGCATGAGACTAGGTGTTGCTTGTGCTGTTTCTCAAGCCCAAAAAGATGAGTTAATTCTTGATGGAAATGATATTGAACTTGTTTCAAATTCAGCTGCCCTGATCCAACAGGCCACCACGGTCAAAAACAAGGAGATCAGAAAATTTTTGGATGGCATCTATGTTTCTGAGAAAGGCACAGTGAAACAAGCTGATGAAAAAGTTGGAAAAGATGCCAAAGGCTGTGTCCTGAGGAGTCAACACTTATTAAGATGTCAAATAATTCAGAGGTGAAATAAAATACTTTTTGTCAAAAAAAAAGAGGGAAGCAGAAAATTCGGAAAGAAATTTTACAACCAATATCTCTGATAAAGGCCTTTTTTCTAAAATATACAGAGAATTGTTTCAAATCTATAAGAATACAAGCCACTCCCCAATTGATAAATGTTCAAAGGATATGAACAGGCAGTTTTCAGATGAAATTAAAGATATCTATAAATGTATTAAAAATTGCTCTAAATCACTATTGAGTAGTGAAGTCCAACTCAAAACCACTCTGAGGTATGACATCTCATTGGCCAGATTGGCTAAGATAACAAAAGAGGAAAATGATAAATGCTGTAGAGGATGTGAAAAAAATTGGAATATTAAGGCATTGTTGGTGGAGTTGTGAACTGATCCAACCATTCTGGAGAGCAATCTGGAACTATGCCCAAAAGGTATACATAAGTATATAAGGTATACATACCCTTTGACCCAGCAATACCACTTATAGGATTGTATCCAAAAGAGATCATAGAAGTTGGAGGAGGACCTGTATGTACAAAGATATTTATAGCAGCTCTTTTTTTGATGGCAAATAAATGGAAATCAAGGGAATGTCTGTTAATTTAGGAATGTCTGAACAGGTTGTGGTATATTAATGTAATGGGATACTACTGTGCTATAAGAAACGAGGAGCAGATGGACTTCATAATAAGCTGGAGAGACATATAAACTGATGCTGAGCGAGAAGAGCAGAACCAGGAGACATCTGTACACAATCACAGGCACCATGAATGTGTGATGACTAACTTCAATAGACTGGGCTCCTCTCAGCAATGTAAGGTTATGAGACAATTCCAAAAGACTCATGATCAAAAAAGATATCCACTTACAGAGAAAGAGCTGCAGAGTCTGAATACAGATTGAAACAAACTACTTTCTGTTTTTTTTTCATTTTGTTTTATTTCCTCTTTCCCACTGACTATTGCATAGGTTATAATCCTTCTTTACAACATGACTAATGATTAAAGTGATTATATTTGTAGATCCTATATTTGATTTCATGCTGTCATGATGCGGGGTTAAAGGGGGGGGGAGGAGAGAGAGGAAGAAAATGTGAAACTCAAGAGACTGCAGAACTGAATGTTGTAAACTAATAGTAACTAAACAAATTAATTTTTTAAAAAAGAGCTGATGGAAACTGATAGTTTTTCTGGAAAACCTCATGGATGTGCTGAGTTGTTATTCTTCCCCAAATGAGATATTCAACTGGACTCAAAGTTAAGCAGTCTCATCCTTTAGTGTACCTCAGTGAGTCATGTTTTGAGTCTCTGCTTGAACTTCTTCATTTTGGAGTGTGATATTCTAGACTTGTGGTTCTGATGGTCAACCACCATGAAGTGCCCACTATGGTTGCCAGCTCTCCCAGAGCTGGTGGGTGGGAATTGTCCTGAATTCTAAAGTGATTGTACTATTTTCAGGAAGGTTACCTTTTATAGGTTCAGGCTAAGGGATTTCCATGGTGATGACTGAAGTGTCTCATTTGGGAATTAAGGAAAAATCATGACTAAGATGTCTACATAGGAGGGAACAGAATTCTGGGTGCTGAGCAGAGTTACCAGAAGAGAAAACTGAATGTAGATTAGAAGCAGGGTCAGTACCTAGATCACAAAATCCAAGAGTGTAAGGTCAGATGTAGGGAACCTAAGCTCCACAAAAAATTTCCTTAGTTTAATTTATTTACTTCTCTTTAGTATGCATATGCTTGGGAACAAGTAAAGGAATCTATTATTTCCTCAGTGGGGGCCATGCTTTCCTTCTAATCCAGACAAAAATATGATACCTTTAGAACTTAGCAGATAAATCCTGGAGAGAGTTACCTGAGATGTAATTTAGGGACTTCAGCAGAATCACAAAACTATTAGGTGTCAGAGGAATCCAAGTTATACTGATTTTAAAGATCTCAATGTTCTAGTCACACATCACCTATCTCTTAAAGGAGCATAGTGGAAAATGGTTAACAACCAGCTGTCTGAGGTGGGGGGGGGGGCTTGGGGATGGGGGCACACAAATACATATTTTTGTATAGATATATATAAATGCATAAACATGTACAAATGTATAAACAACACACTTTGAAGTTTAATCTGCCTATTAAAAATTTTCCTTCACTTTCTTAAGTCTAGACAGTCAAGAAAACACAAATTTAGTCCTGATTTGTATCTTTTACCAATTTCTGAAGTGTAAATATTTACACTGAAAATTTAATAGTCAGCTTTCTGACGTGGTATGAGTTAGTTCCATGCACACCTCTGAAAAGGAATTTATTGGAATCAATTACCTTTTTTAAAAGTCTTGCAACAGGCCCACATTATTTATTTATTTGGTTGGTTTTTGTAACTTTTTTTTTTGCCTTTTTTTTGGAGGGGGGCAGACAAGGCAATTGGGGTTAAGTGACTTGCCCAAGGTCATACGGCTAGTAAGTGTTTAGTGTCTGAAGCCCTATTTGAACTCAGGTCCTCCCGATTCCAAGGCCTGTGCTCAATTCACTGTGCCACCTAGCCACCCCAAATCAATTACTTTTAACTGATATGTTGACTTACTTTGATATGTAGAGACTCGGGGTGAGGGTAAGACATGCTGAATATCACCCAGCTAATTTATGCAGTAGCAGTAAAACAGTTTCCACTGAAACTGTTTCAGTGTTCTCTTACTAGCACATGCTTCTGTTAGTTCTGCTTTTATAATTAACACCATGTGCAAAATGTAAACAATCTTTAGTAGAGATTGCCAAGTCCAAGGCAAGGGGAAAAAAAAGTCTACACAGATAAGATGTACCATTTGCATGCTTTTTAGAAAGTGAGGCTTCTCAGCATGACATTAAATCACACACAATGGAAGTACAAATATTTATTTTATAAAGGCTTGTATTTATATGAAAAAAAATTCCTCTTTATCTAATACTGATTGGCCCTTTAAGACCTACCCTTCTCCATTATGTCTTTTTGTGCCGTTACATTAATCATGTGTTTGCCTACTCCATCAGCTCCTCGAAGGCAGGAACTGTATTTACCTTTCTTTATATTCCTAGTAACACAGTGCTATTGTTAGGTAGTAGGTGCTTAATAAATGCTGATTGTATACCTGGCGTTTTTCACTGATCTTTTCTTCCCTAAATTGTTATGAAACACATCCTATACAAGTCATCTCACAAAAATTATAATCATTGTTATTATTGTTTTGGGTGGAATATGTGTTTTCATTGGTGAAAGGAATCTTTTCCTCTGCTGAGGAAACTCCCTCTAACCTCTTCATAAGAGGTGACTGGTCTCAAAGTCAGTATGTGTTAGAGATCAGATTTGAAACTAAGCATTGCGACCTTTGAAGCTAAATTTCCAATTACTTTGCTGTGCTCTTTCTCCTATTTGCCTTCCTGGGAATACTCTAACTTCACTATCTTTAATTGTTTACTATTTTAACAATTTTTTTCTCCAATTATTTTAATACAGTCTTTGAATTGGAAGGAACTTGAAGGTCATTAAATTCAATTCCCTACCCACTATCAACCTTTCCAATTTCTCATACATGTGGATTTTTCATCAATGTGGAGCTAACTCTAGATATAGCTCATTGCATTTTGGCATAATTCTTTGTTGTTGTAAAGCCAACCACGTGCAGCTTTCCAGAGGACTGCTGCTGTGAATAGCTTCAAGTTTCTGATTACATAGTACAGTGAACTCTCTATTTATTCAGTAATAAACTAAGACAAAACATTCACAGAAATGAAAGTACAGCATTCACAATGTTATGACATAACAATTTATCACTAAAGTGGCAACACAGTTTTCACCAAAGTGGTCACATAATTTTAAACAAAATATTTCTTTCAATAAGTCCTTAACTAAATCATACTTAAGGAGCAGGCCTCCTTTAGGGAAAACAAAGTACAAAGGTCAAAGTTTTTTACCCCTAGGTCACATTGTCTTAATCTCCCAGTCAAAAAGTCTCCTTTTTTATTAATTGGAGATTAGTTTCCAATCATCCTTAATTCAATCATACTGAAGAGGTACAGGATACAGAGTACAAAGTCCTCCCACCCCTAGGCCACAGTAAATCATGATCTTCTCAGTCAGCATTAGGTACCCAAGAAGAGGTCTTTTCTTCTTGACTTGAGGATGGTTCTCAGATTCCATGGTTCCTCTTCCAGAGCCCAGGTCCTGACAGGATCTATCCAGCTCTCACCTGAATTCAAAGGCAGACAGCTCTCAGTTCCTTGTCCAGTTCCTTTTCCATATTGAAGCTCACTGGGTCCAGTCCACCTCAAGTCCTTCACAATTTCTGTTCCTGGGAAGACAAAACTTAAAAGAGTCCAAACAACATTGATGCACGTTGCCAGCACCATCATCAAATCACTATTTACCTGTGGAATCAACTCAGACCCACCAACAAGGTCTGAGAACACAACACAAATCAACAAAGACCACAAACTAGGTCCAAGAGGTCAATACAAATCATCAGTAAAGTCCCATGACCTCCAAAACACTCCTCCAGGTCTTCTGTAAACAGACAACCATAAAATCCTCTTTCAGGGCTTCCAGTAAGGTCCCAGGGCTTCTGTAGGAGGTATCACAAACAAACATCAACACAGACAGAACAGACAAACATAGAGTGCCACAATACCACAAGTTTTCTCCTCCTCCACCACAAGAACTCCCTTCTCAGTTCTGCTCTCTGCAGCCTGGGCCTCTCCTTATATATGGTCATTAGCTGATAACCTTCCTGTTGCCTCAGCAATAGTAATTCACAAGTTCTAGGGTTCACAATTTGTGGGGTTCACAAGTGAAGACTTGATACAATCATGGGCAAAACCTGAAACAAGGTGTCAACTAAATAGCTGAAACAAGGTGTTAATTACTTCTTTCTTGCCATTACAGTTGCTCATTCATTCCATCATGTCTGACTCTTCATGACTCTATGAGTCATAACAAGCCAGCCTCTTCTATTATCCACTGCTTTCCTAAATCTGTCCAAACTCATGTTTATTGCTTCCATGTAGATAATTAAGATGAATTTGAATATGTTTGCTCATAATCTCCACTCATTGGTTCTATTTCTTCCCTCTGATACAACATTTAAAAGTCATATTTTCCCTATGTATTAACACTTCAATTATTTAAATTTAATTTAAGCTGTTGATCTATATTTTAAAATAATTATTAATCAATAATTTCATTATGACAATAATGATAACTGACATTTTTGGATTGCTTTACATATTTATCCTCAAGCTTTTGAAATAACATATTATTTATGTAATGTCAATAAAAAGTGCTGGCTTTGTCATTAGATTTAGATTTTCATCAAGACAGTTTAAATGACTTGATTGTCTTTAGGAAAGTCATAACTTCTCAGTCTTGCTTTTTCATTTGTAAAGTGATGGAATTGGCTTGGTTGTCCTCTAAAATCCCTTGGTATTTGTAATAGTAATGGCATTTAAACCAAGCCAATACAGGGGAATCTTTAAATGCCATTACTATTACAGTATTCTGAAATTTTAAGCTCCTATTAAATCTTTTTTACACATTAGATGATATATATGAATACATGTATATAAGTATATACATATATATGTATGTATGTGTCTCCCCATTGCCTTCAGAATACAATACAACATCTTCTGCTTTGACATTTAGAGCATTGTATAATCTGGCTCCATCCCATCCTTCTAGGTTCGTTATGTACTATTCCATCTCAGAAAATCTAAAATCCAGACAAACCAGCTTAATTGCTCTGCAATGAACACGATATTCCTTCTCCTGCCTTTAAGCTTTTACACAGATGGCTTCCCATAAATGGAAAGTTCTCCCTCCTCACTTATGCCTCTTGATCCCCTTTTTTCCCTATAAGTCTCACCTCATGTTCCACCTCTTGAGGTCTTTCCTGATTCCTCAGTTGTTGCCCTCCTATTCCAATAATTTTGCATACATATTGTAAATGTCCTTTATTTATTTGTGAATCGTGTCCTTCCTATAGAACGGAAAACCCTTGATAGCAGGGTTTCCTCACTTTTATATCAATATCCCCAGAACCTTGCATATTATCTGACACATAGTAAGTGCTTAATAAAAGCTTGATCGATTGATTCACATGAGGAAATTTATTGATTTGTTCAAGATTACATAGTCAATAATTCAGTCAAAATTCAGAATCAGATTTTTTGATTCTTAGTTATAACAAGCTGAACTCCTTAGTCTTTTGTTTACCCAGTTCCTTTAGTTGTTCTTCTCATGTCCTTATTTCAAAGTCCTTTTCCATCCTATTTGCTCTCTTCAGGGTCAATTCTAATTTGTCAAGGTTCGTCTTACAATATGGCACCAAGAATTGCACTCAATGCCCTGGATGCAGTCTGAGAAACATAGAATGAAATGGTACTAGTTGTTCCCATTATCTGGGTGTGTTGCTTCTATTAACGATAGCTTAGAACTATATTAGCAGGGTTTTATTCTGTTTGTGTGATTAAAAAAAATAAGCAGTTTGTTGTTCAGTCATTTTTCAGTTGTGTCCAACTTCATTTGGGGTTTTCTCAGCAAAGATACTGGGGTGGTTTGCCATTTACTTCTCCAGCTCATTTTACAGATGAGGAGCTGAAGCAAACAGGGTGACTTGCTAATAGGTGTTTGAGGCTAGATTTGAAATCATGAAGATGATTCTTCTTGACTACAGGCCTAACACTCTATCCACTGAGCCACCTAGCTATCTTTTTAAGCAGGAGCATCAAACCGTTGGTGCATTCGAATTTGAGTTTGACATGATCTGAGATCTTTTCGGTATGATTTAGATTAGAATATATTGTAAGATTGATGGCAGAGACCTTGTCTTTATTGTAGCTCATTCACAGTACCTAGCACAGTCCCTTGCAAATGAATAGAGACTCAAAAATATTCTCAGTTGATTAAAAAACAGAATGCTTGTCAATCAAAATGAATTTCTAACCGCTGAAATTTGTAAGTTAAAAACCAAAGAGATAGTTTTCAAATAGCGACAGGGAAACATACATTGGGGTTGTAATGATTTCTGATGACCTTTAAGTCATACCCCATAGACATTCTTGGATATTTATTTCAGATGCAGGCCTTTCTCTTTCAGAATCAGAAAGACTTTGTATGTGCATTCTCTCACATGCATAAAGAATCATGGTTCTGATCCTGTCTCTACTAGACTCTTCTCAGTCCCTGAGGAACAGACGATTAAGGGCTGAGCTGGATAAAAGTGATGACTTCTCAATGATTTAGTGATAGATTTCCTGGACACATGACTTAGGTTTCTAAGGTGTGAGGTGGAAACTTCTCAGGTAGTATTCTAAAATCTAGACAGATTTGTAGTAAATTACCAAAGACTTAACAGCCTGAGCTGGCAGTCCAGGACCCTTGCCTTACTTCCCTGGTCATAAGTTGAAGTTTTTGCTAAGCTTAACTAATGTGTAGGAGGGGAAAGTACAGACCCTTCATATCTGACCACAGGCCCAGATGTCCCAGACTTGTTTCCACTGACCAAAATATGACCAGTACAAATATAAAACTAGAAATCCTGTTACAAAACTTTGGACAGGTCACCATGTCCTAAAATTCCCATGATTCATACAATATCTTCTGCTTTCATATCTATTTTGATATTGATGACATTTTATTTGCTGTATAAGAGGATTTTTGGGGTGAGTTTGTGAACCTAAGTTCCTGACTAATAGTAGCAAAGGACAGGAAGGGGGGGTTAGGGAAAGGGTGGCCTTTTGGGTATATGATCAATCTTTACATTCGTATTTTGGGCCTCTCTCACCACACTGCTTCTCATGATGATGACTCTCCCTTCTCTCGAGAGAAGTAATAAAGATCGTTTTATTTCTCTGGAGAAACCTCTGAGTTATTGAATTTATTTTGGGCACAGGTCTCTAGTTGCAAAGGTAAATAACAGTCGGACGTAAAAATTGCCCTTAGAAGGATTTACTGCCATTCCCAATCCAATAGTGCCTCTTAAGGCAGTCTCAGCTCTTCTTTCCTCCTGCATCTTGACTGAAGAAAGCCACAATTTTGTTTCATGAAGGCAAACGTGTTGTTAGGACAAGATGCCTTCTATATCTGGAAAGGAAAATTATGTTCTGCAGATTTTACACATCTGTAATGTACTAAGCATGTATGATCAATCATGAAATGATTCTAGAAAAATCATATGAGTGATATTCATGATCTGTTGACTTAAGAAGAATTTAAATTGTCCTAGTAATGCTCAAAATTTAGTTTATTAAGATCATACATTTAGAATAATTTAATATTTCAAGTTGAATCAAGTTTTTATTTATGTTTTTATATAAGATTTACCTTTCTTATTTATAAAACATTTCTGACATAAATATAACCAAAACACATGACTGTAACTCCAGAAATCAAATGTTGTACATATTTGTCTAACTATTATTGTTTAGGAATATTAAACATTAATTTTTATATTAATATTTCTCAATCTGCAGGTGCAAGTTCTTGAGGTCTTGAAATCTGACTCAGTCTTGCCAATTGTACAATTGTACAAATACTGGTCTGAATGAATTCGTTGTTGTATTTTTTAAAACTGTATTTGAAAAGGGTGCTAAAATTACTGAAATAACCGTGTAGTGATACTCCGCCAGTTTTTGAGTTGTGTTGTAAGTTTTTTCCCCTGTAGACAAAAATGATCAAGAACAAGAGTAGGCAGCAGAAATACTTATGTCAGAATGCCAGCCAGAAGGGGCAATAGTAGAAAATACACCAGATGTGGCATTCTTACATCTAATTTTAAAGATGGAGGGAGGGATAAAAAAAAAAGAAGGGGTGGCTAGGTGGAGCAGTGAATAGAGTACTGGCCCTGGAGTCAAAAGGACCTGAGTTCAAATCCTGCCTCAGACACTTAACACTACTAGATGTGTGACCTTGGGCAAGTCACTTAACTTCAATTGCCCAGACTTCCCCCCCTCCAAAAATCAAAACCTCCCTCCCTCTTTAAAATTATATGTACGAATGCCGCATCTGTGCTCTCTCTCTCTATATATATATATATATATATATATTTATATATATATCTATATATTTATTTATTTATATATATATATATATATATATATATAATGTGTGTATGTATGTATGTATATTGAGCACAGGTAGGAATGTGGACCTGTTTTTTAAAAGCGTGGAGATCAGAGAAAGAATGGGAAATTCTTACAATTGTTAGACTACAAAACAATCCATAAGAAGAGTCAGTAGGGTAGGAAAAGAATAGAAAGGAGAACCTCAGGAGGGCTCAAAGACAGGCATTTGCCCAGGACAAAGAAAGGCCAGTTCTGAGAAATTACTCTGAGTGGGCAGCTCAGAGGGTCAGGATGCTCCTGGACTACAGTTAAGCCTTAACTAAATGGTTAAAGGATGAAGAATACAGATTGAAAGGATTATTTCCTTAGGGACTGAGAAACCAAGAGAGAAGTTTCTACCATTTAACTTGAAATTATAGGTGATGGAGAAGAAAAACATGAGACAGAGAAGAGAAACTCCAGAAAAGAAACTTGTTGAAGAGGTGCTAGACAAAATCTGGGCAAAGACAGAACTACTTGGGGAACTGCCAGAAAAAGCATTTTGAAAGTGGAACTTTATGGTAGACATGGGTCCAAAGGGAAGGATCAATTTGATATTGGGAAATAATTATTTACAATAATCAATTTTTGTAAATGGCAATTTAATGTGTTAAGTCAAATCAGGATGAATTAAGAAATAGTATCTCTTACTTACCTGTCTATATATAATGTATACTGTGGCCTATTGTTGCACTAGTATAAAATAACTTTTGTACTATAAACAGGAAAAAAGGAAGTGGGCTTTGGGTAGGGTCAAAGTACCAAGGCTATTGTTTAAACAAAAGAAAACCTTTATTTTTTGACTGGCAGTAGTGGAAAATCCATGAGAGATTCAATAACTTCTAACTTCTGTTTATAGGTTCTATGAACCCATTTGCCACAATCTACATTTCCTATAATGAACATTATCAATTTCTCTATAGTAGAATAAAAGTAAAATGAAAAGTAGCTAGGGAGGCCTTGGAATTAAAAGTGCCCTAAAACCATAATGAGTTTTATTGTAGTTGATACAGACCTTTTTATACGAACATAAGAGGTACATTTTATGCTATAGCACACATGCATGAGTGCTGGTTTAACATATGGGATATGGTTGTAATTTACAAATTGCTTCATATAAAATAAATTCATATATGTTTTAAATTAGTATGTAGTATCTTTTTTCCTTGTTAATGGGAAGTTTCCAGACTGAAACATCACAGTTGGTTGTAACTGGGTCAGAACTAGCTACTTTATAGTTTAAAAACTCTCTTTCCTAGGTCATTTTAAAATTTTCGTTTACAGAAAAGAGAAGACAATGATTTTTTTTATTCTTTTATTTGGCTTTGTGAAAACAGACAGTGTGGTATAATGGATCCAGAATTATTTTTGGAAGCATGATTACCTAGTTTCAAGTCCTGATACTAGTTGAGTGACTCTAGGCAAGTCATTAAACCCTTTGAGACTCTACACAACTCTTAGAGATTATTAAGTTGCAGAACAGTTGCTGATCAACGTGTAAAAGAAGTTTCCTTAATCAGGACCTTGAAGTTCCAAATAAACTCAAGATTAATATCTGGCTTCTGTTTAAAAGCCATCTTCCACCAGATTGATTTATCAAATTCTATGACAGATACAAGGATTTGTGTAATAGAACTAGCATGGGAAGGAGATGAAGAGGGACCAGTAGAAATAGAAATACCCCTTTTCACAACCTTACTTTTCTTCTGAGTGTTAATCACCATTTCAGAAAATGTAAAAGTTCAGGAATAGGGTGAGAGGTTTCCCAGAAGTCTTCAAAGTCTCAAGATTTTTAGAAGGCTAGGATTGATCAATGGCAAAGTAGCCATTCTTCAAGAACATGGTATAATGGAAAAAATATTTAACTTAACCATATTATCTAAAATGCTAACTCTGGACATAAGAACCTGGAAGAAAAAGCATCTCCCTCCTGACTCCTTAAGTCTCTCTGACAATAGAGAGACTTGAGTGAATGCCATGAATTGGCAGAATATAAACATCTATCACTGTTAACACATTTTGTCAGAAATTTGGGTCTCCAGGCATTCTTTTTCATGTTACTAATTCTCAGCTCACAGAGGATCATAGATCTGGAGCTAGAAGGGAGCTCACTTTAGTCTTAACTCCTTGTTATAAAACAAATGAGGAAATGGAAGGCCAGAGAACTTAAGACTTGCTCAAAATCTCATACACAGAGTAGTACAGGTAAGATTTGAGCCCAGACCCTCTGACTCTAAAACCAGGGTTGTTTTCATTTTACCATGAAACCTTTCAAAACTTTAGTGGGAAAAATGGATATGTGATATAAATAAAGTGAATATCTTCCATGATAGTATGTTTTCAGATCATTTTGTTCTTGTATAGTTATGAAGACAGTAGTTCCAAAACTTCCCATGCTTCCTTACAAGAAAAGATTAGAATATGCACCTCCTTCTCTTCAAATTTAGGGGGTCATGAGTGTGGAATCATGTATGTGGAAAATTGCATATACTTTGAGAATCCACTGGTGATGATCTTTTCCTTTCTTTTTATAAGGGTTGCCTTGATAAGCGGAAGAAGGGGGCAAGGATATAATCAGAATTGTAGGTGATGTTATATATATATATATATCAATGAACTTTATCTTAAAAGGAAGGGAGCAAAGGTACAAAATTTAATTGAAAATTTTAAGGAGCTTTCGATGGCTTTCAATAATACTTTTGGTTTATTTAGTATTTTAGAGCAATGATTGGCACAGATCATTTCACTGGAGAGGTTTCCTTTTTGCATTTAAACCATTACAATGCAAAAGGTTTGATATTTTGGCTGATAGCAGATCATTAAAAAAATTTACATAAAAACACAGAGAAGGGAAATATAATTTAATTTAAATAATTCATTTTGTAATGACTCTTAAATATATGGCAATCTATTTTTAAAACTACTTATGAATATCACTTATTTTTAACACTAGGGAAATGTCAATTCTATGCCACATATAACTTTGATCATTGACAACAACAAGCATAAACTTTCATACTTAGAATATATGTACATACATACACACATAATGTGTTTCATGTAAATCCAAAAGGAGTCTTTGCTCCCCCCCCCCCATCAAATGTCACCACTATTGCCACAAAGGGTTTGAGTTTTACCTCTAAGCTTAATGGATGAGCTTAAGACAGGAGCATGTACCTTTATGCTAGATACAGTAACATTAGGAAATGCAAGCTATAGGGGGGTGGAGTAGAAGCAGGAAATTCTGTGACATTCCCACCAACCACCTCAAATATCTATAAAATATGACTCTATACAAATTTTAGAGCTACAGAACCCACAATGTGGGAGAGAGAAACACATCTCGAACTGAAGGTAGCCTGGTAAGCCTGCAGGAAGGGTTCATCACAGCATTCTGGGAGCTGAGCACAGTCACACATGAGCTACATGGTTTAGGCCCCAGGGAGGCAACTAGGCCAGAGCAGACTTCAGTAGAGTGAATCAACAGAAGCTGTGGTGGTTTCCAGACTTTTAAACCCATACATAGATGCCAAAAAGAAAGGAAAAGGACAGTCAGGGACTCTGTTGGAAAGGAAGGTATGGTCTGTCCTCTGCCCCCAGGGCAAGAGGTGGCAAAGGCACAGGCCTCTGCAACAGCTGCCATGTGGCTGCCTCAGGATCTCCTGGCCTTCAGATTGTACTGGGACCAATCAACCATTCAGGGGGTAAGTGCTCTTAGTTTGACCTGCTAGGATATGGGTTGCTTTCTTGGACAGTGGCACTCAGGTGAGATATGCCAGCTTGCCTGTGTTCCATCTGTACAGAGGGTGCCCTCCTCACACTTCTGACAATATTTTCAAAAACCCCAGCGATCTGGGACAAAGCTCTCCTCTCTGCAAGCAGAGTTCTACTGTGGCAAAGAGCTCAAAAGGGAAGTAATTGACTGGTGATATGATCAGAGGAAGCACAAATGGACAATAGAATACTTTTTGGGGGACAAAAAGGATCAAGACATGGAGTGGGAGGAAGACAATGAAGTCAAAACTCCTGTATGGAAAGCTTCCATGAAAAATATGAATTGGTTACAAGTCATGGAGGAGCTCATGAAGTATTTTGAAAATCAAGTAAGAGAAGTGGAGGAAAAACTGAGAAGCAAAATGAGAATAATGCAAGAAAATAATAAAAAAAAGAGTCAACAAACTGACTGGAGAAAATATTATCTTAAAAATAGAATAACCCAAATGGCAAAAGAGGCCCAAAAGGCCAGTTAGGAGAAGAATGCTTAAAAAGCTGAATTTGCCAGATAGAAAAGGAATTTCAAAAGCTCACTGAAGAGAATAATTACTTCAGAATTAGACTGAAGCAAATGGAAGCTAATGACTTTATGAGAAATCAAGATCCTATAAAACAGATCCAAAGAAATGAAAAAGATGAAGGCAATGTGAAATATCTCACTGGAAAACCACTGAGCTGGAAAATAGATACAGGAGGGATAATTTAAAAATTATTGGGCTACCTGAAAGCCATGATCAAAAAAAGAACCTAGAAATCATTCTTCAAAATTCTCAAGGAAAATTGGCCTGATATTTTAGAATCAGAGGGCAAATTATAAGTTGAAAAAATTCACAAATCACCTCTTGAAAAAGATCCCCAAAAGAAAACTCCCAGCAATATTATAGCCAAATTCCAGAGTTCCCAAGTCAAGGAGAAAATATTACAAGCAGCCAGGAAGAAACAATTTCAGTATTGTAAAAACACAATCAGGATAACACAAGATCTAACAGAATCTACCTTAAGGGATCAAAGGGCTTGGGATATGATATTTTGGAGGTCAAAGGGGCTAGGATTAAAATCAAGAATCACATACCCAGCAAAACTGAGTATAATGTTTCAGGGGAAAATATGGAAATTCAATGAAACAGAGGATTTTCAAGCATTCTTGATGAAAAAATACAGAACTGAATAGAAAATTGACACTCAGATACAAGAAGCAAGAGAAGCATGAGAGGGTAAACCGAGAAAAGAAATCTTAAGGGACTTACTAAAATTTAACTATTTACATTCCTACAAGGAAAAATGACAATTGTAACTCATGAAACTTTTCTCAGTATGAGTTTAATTGCTATGTACTTATATATAAGTATACATATATATTTATATAGGAGGGTATATATGTGTATCAATACATATGGTAGTGTGTGTATATATATATATGTATACATGTATATATAGACAGAGGGCACAGAATCTGTTGAATAGGAAGGGATGATATCTAAAACATAAAATTAAGAGGTGCGAGAGGAATATGAGAGGAGACAGGGAGAGATAGAATAGGGTAAATTACCTCATATAAAAGAGGCTAAAGAAAACTGTTACAATGGAGGGGAATAACAAGAAGACAAAAGGAAATGAATCAACCTTACCTTCATTGAATTTGGCTTAAGGAGGAAATAACTCACACACTAAATTGGATATCTTAACCTAAACAATAGTAGGGGGAAGGGGATAAGATGGGGAATGATAGAAGGGAGGGCAGTTTGGGCGAGAGGGTAGTTAGAAGCAAAACGTTTTGAAAAGGGGCAGGGTCTAAGTAGAAAATAGAATAAGTGGGGGGAGGGACAGGATGGAGGGAAATATAGTCATTCTTTATACATGTATAACCTATATTGAGTCATTTTTCCTCCTTGTAGGGGTGGGTGGTGAGGGAAGAACAGAAAGAATCTGGAAATCAAAGTTTTAAAATCAAATGTTAAATATGCATGTGTGTGTGTATAATTTTTTTGCACACAACTGTGAAATAAGATGTATAGGCCCTGGCATAAAGGAATCCATCTTGCCCTACTAGAAAGTCAGCGGGGGAATGGTGGAAGATATAAGAGAGAGCAGACTGGGGGAAGGGGTATTCAGTAGGATTGCTATTTTGGAGTGGGGGTAGGGGAAATACAGGGAGAAAACTTGTAACTCAAAATCTTGTGGAAATGAATGTTAAAAACTAAAAATTAAAAATTAAATCAAAAAGAAATGCAGGCTATAAACCTTTGATCAAATAAGATATTGTACATAAATACTTTGTAAATCTTAAAGCATATTATCTTATAGATGTTAATTATAATTAGTAGTTGTAGTATTAATGGTAGCAGTAGCAGAAGTAGTCATTGTCATTGTTGCCATAGTAATAAGTCAGGAAATGAATTGCAGTGTAATTCAGGGCACAGTATTAAAATGTAGTACCACTTTTAGTTACTGCTATTTCTGAAGTCTAAGAAGTTTCTTTCATTAAGAAATTGAAAGGATAAATTTTTTTGATTGCAGGTTTTCTTCTCAGTTCTTTACATCTTTAAGTTATGTAGAATTGAAGCAAATGAATTCATTCTGCTTTCCTATCAGGGTTCCCACAACATTTATTTCATGGCTCTGTACCAACCCATACTGTGGTTCAAGTCAGAGACTTAATTTGCTTCACATTAGGTTTGGCTCAGTACAATAGGCCAGCGCCCAGAGCATCAGATAGAGAAGGCAGCCATTAAGGAAAATATTTAACTTAATGAACACACTTCAGTAGTGTGCAGCAGTCTTTAAGGGAAGATTATCTATATCAACATAAAAGTATTGTGTATGTATGTGCCTAGGCCCTTTCTGTTCATCTAGTGTGAAGAAAAAAGTTTTATAACCCTTTCCTTGCAAAAGTGCATAAGGGTTAAAGTAATTTCCCCTTTACAGAGGTAGAAGGGAGTCTTTCTGCCAGGATCTGTTTGGCTAGAAGCCTAGTACAAGGTGTATGGGACAGTTAAGGCCCTTGCCCAAAGTAAACTCAGAGGCTTCTTAAGGTAGAAAGTAGAAAGGAGTTTGTTATGATCTTGCAAGAAAATGAGCCCCCAATCTGAAAAAAGGGCCAGAAGGGAGAAGCATGATTATAAAGCCCTAACCTGGCAAATCCACACCCTCTCAACTGTCCCACCTTATCATTGGTTGGTAAGGCAAGCTCACAATCTTCTTATTAATGCCAATACATTGGCGCTAAGCAATCTCAATTCATTACCATAATTATTACTAATGAAGCTCTAATTTTGTTAGATAACATTACATAATATATGAGATCCACTAAGCAAGTGCAGTAACAACCCCAGAATACTGAACCCCCTTCAGTCCAACTTAGATGTGTCCTTATCTGGGCCTGAGTGTCCCAAGGTTGCTGTCTGCTTTCTGATTGATCAAATCCACCTGCTGTTTCAAGCTCCTTTTATTCTACATTATTTCATTTTTACTATTATCTAGGGGTTCTCTGAGAACTAGGAACCCAACTTCTTCCCAAGGCTACTGCCTCAACTCTTCCCAAGGCTAGTGTCTGTTACTTTTTATCAATAGTCTTGTTTCAGCAATTCTTGCAGTTCTGTAGAAATGTAACAATTTGCTACCTCTCCTACTACCATTCCTTTCCCCCAACTAAAAATGACTCTAATTTGTTCTCAATAGTTAAAACAATCAATTGTATTAATACCCAATAGCACTTACATTAACTTGAAATACACAATGACCCTATACACACACACACACACACACACACATACACACTTAGTTATTAAGAAGAAATAAGAATGTAGGTTTTGCCTAAGATGGCGGAGTAGAAGCAGAACCTCCCCACTGCTCTGGCTTCCACCTTCCCAAATCCATGTTAAAAGGGAACTCTAAACAACCTTTGGAGCTGCAGAACCCACAAAATGACCCAGAGGAGCTAACCTCCCAGTGAGGACAGCCTGGCAGGCCAGCAGGAATCAGCCAGTGCAGTACTCTGGGAGCCGAGGCCAGTCCCATGCCAAGGCTTTACCCCAGGGCGGGCCTGACCAGCTGCCAGCTGGAGGGACTCCAGATCAGCAGCATCTGTGGCCATTTTCAGATTTATCAACACATAGATGCGAAGGACAAAGTGAGACGTCAGGGCAGTCTGGATTTTGGGACCAGTAAGTGGCAGTGTGTGCCTTTTGCCCCTGGGGTGAGAAGCTGCTGAGACACTGTCACAGCCAGCCAGTGCCATGTGGCAGCTTCAGCTCCTGGCCTGCAGAGTGCAGGGGGACCAAGGAAAAATCTGAGGTGTAATTGCTATTGCGTGTGGAGTGTGTGGAGACCTCAGAGAGGGGACCGATTTAATGACTCCGGCAGGTGAGAAAACTCCAGCGTTTGGGATGAAAGCTCCCCTGTCTGGTAGCAGAGTCCTACTGTGGCAAAAACCAAGTGGTCATGTGACTGATGGGCAACATGACCAGGCAAAGGAAACAAAGCAGACAGAAGATTCCAATGTTAGACTACTATTTTGGGGACCAAAAGCATGGAACAGAAGGAAGACAGAGAAATCAGAACTCCTGCACCAAAAGCTTCAAAGGAAAATACAAGCTGGTTACAGGCCACAGAGGACCTTAAAAAGCACATAAGAGAAGTGGAGGAAAAATTGGGAAGAGAAATGACAACAATGCAAGAAAAATGTGAAATGAGAGTAAACAGCCTGACTGAGGAAAACAATACCTTAAAAAATAGACTAACTCAAATGGCAAAAGAGGCTCAAAAAGGCAATGAGGAGAAGAATGCCTTAAAAAGCCGAATTTGCCAGATGGAAAAATAATCTCAAAAGCTCAATGAGGAGAATCATTGCTTCAGAATTAGATTGGAGCAAACGAAAAATGACTTTATAAGATATCAAGATGCTGTTAAACAGATCCAAAGAAATAAAAGAATAGAAGGCAATGTGAAATATCTCATAGGGAAAACCACTGACCTGGAAAATAGATCCAGGAAAGATCATTTAAAATTATTGGACTACCTGAAAGCCATGATCAAAGTAAGAATCTAGAAATCATCCTCCAGGAAGTTCTCAAAGAAAACTGCACTGATGTTTTAGAACCAGAGGGTAAAATAGAGGTTGAAGAATCCACTGATCTCCTCCTGAAAAAGATCCCAAAAAGAAAACTCCTAGCAATATTATAGCCAGGTTCCAGAATTCCCAGATTAAGGAGAAAATATTACAAGCAGCCAGGAAGAAACAATTTGAATATTGTGGAAACACAATCAGGATAACCCAGGATCTGGCAGCTTCTACACTGAGGGATTGAAGGGCTTGGAATATGATATTCTGGAGGTCAAACAAGCTGGGATTAAAACCAAGAGTCACCTACCCAGAAAAACTGAGTATCATGTTTCAGGGGAAAATATGGTCATTCACTGGAATAGAGCACTATCAAGTATTCTTGCTGAAAAAAACCAGAGTTGGATAGAAAATTTGACATTCAGATACAAGAAGCAAGAGAAGCATGAAAAGGTAAACAGGGA
>NW_027185860.1:14756282-14809484 GCF_028583685.1 Petaurus breviceps papuanus | reverse complement strand
CACACACACACACACACACACACACACACACATATATATATATATATGAGAGGATATATGGGCGTATGAATATATATGTGAATGTATGTATATATGTTTACAGGTATACATAAATAGAGGGTACAGGACCAATTTAACGGGAAGAGATGTTACTTAAAATGTGAAACTAGGAGGTGAGAGAGGAATATAATGAGAGGAGATGGGGAGACAGAATGGGGGTAAACTATCTCATATAGAAGAGGCAAGGGAAAATGGTTACAATGGAGGGGAAGAATAGGAAGGCAAAAGGGAATGGGTCAACCTTATTCCCAATGAATTCGGCTTGAGGAGGGAATGAAATACACACTAAATAGGGTATCTCACCCTCCAGGAGAGTAGAGGGGGAAGGGGATGAGAGCCGGGATGATGGAAGAGAGGGCAAGCCTGGGGGGAGGGAAGTTGGAAGCACCTACTTTTGAAAAGGGACTCCTTGTTTAAAAATCCTCACTAAAATTTACCATTCCCTTAAGCTATTGTATTATGTCTTTCCTCCCTTTCAAAATAAACTTATTTAAGGGGCGGCCAGGTGGCTCAGCGAGTAAGAGCACTGGCTCCAGTGTTGGGATGACCTGAAGATTGAATCCTGGGCTCAGACACTCAGCACCACACCCAGAAATAATTGGCCGTGTAGCCTTGAGCAAGTTACTTAACCACGATTGTTAAAAAAAAAAAAAAAAACTATTTGAAAAAGCTGTCTATGTTTTTTAATATACATTTTATCTCTTCTCATTCATTTGTCAACCCCTTGTGATTTGACTTCTGACAGCAATCAACTAAAACTGCTCTCTCTGCATTCACCAATGATCCCTTAATTACCAAATGTGATGATCTTTTGTCAGTCTTCATCCTTCTCAGATGCTTTTTAGTATTTGACGCTATTGACCACTTTCTACACCTGGAAACCATTTCCTCCCTGAGTTTGTGTGAAACTGCTGTCCCTTAATTATCCTTATACCTATCTTACTAATCTTTTTCTGTCTCCTTTGCTGGTTCATCATCCGTATCATGCTCTTTAACTGTAAGTCAAGGCTCTCACCTGGGCCCTATTCTATGCTCTCTCATACTCTATCATTTGATAAAATAATAAACCCCCACAGGATCAATTGTCACATCTATGCAGATGACTCCCCAAACTATATATACAGGCTTAATCTCTCTCTCCAGTCTTACATCATCAGTTAGTTGCCCATGGGGAATTTCAAACTGAATCATTTATAGGCATCTCAAACTTGACATATCCAAAACAGAACGCATTATCTTCCCCTTCAAAGTTACTCCTTTTTTAGACTTCCTTATTTCCATTGAGGGCACCACTATCTTTCCACTCATCCAAGTTTGCAACCTTAGAGACATACTCAACTCCTTTTTCTCCTTCACTCCACATATCCAGTCATTTGAAATGGGAAAGCATTTATTAAGCATTTACTATGAGGGAAATATTGTAAAGGGTAAAGGAAAGAAAATAAGCATTTATTTATTAAGATCCTATGATTTGTCAGGCACTATGCTAAACAATTTATAAATATTATCTCATTTAATTCTTACAATAACCCTGCAAGGTACGTACTAATATCATTTCCATTTTAGAGTAGAGGAAATTGAGGGAAATAGAAATTGAGTAACTTGCCAGAGTCACACATCTAGGAAGGGTTAAAGGCTCTATTTGAACTCAGGTTCAGGCCCAACGCTCTAACTTGTCTGTCAGTGTTATGCCCTACATAAGGAAATAGAGAAATAAGCTCCCAAACTTATTTGGCCTGCAGCCCCCTTAAAAAAATAAATTACTCTTTCCTCCCAAGGCTAGGTTAGGTTAACCCTTATTTTTACATAATAAAATAAAAGGGGTTAACCCCTCCTAGTTACACCTGAGGCTTCTACTACCCCCACCCTCCTCATAGTTTCAGAGCCGCCCAGGTATTAGTATTGCCCACTTTGGGAACCTTAGCACCTAAGGATATAAGTAAGAAATTTTTTAAAAAATGATAATTTCTTTTTTCTATCTTCACAACATTGTTTAGTTCTGTCTCATTGTCTCTACTCATAGAACTATCACCTTCTTCAGTTTATCATTGTCTTTTGTCTGGAATGAATGAATGAAAACACTTAAATCCTTATTCTGGGACAGACACTGTGCTAAGCATTGGTGGTACAAATACAAAGAGACTGACAATCCAGTTCTGAAGGACCTGACAGTTTAGTAGGAGAAGATGACGTATATGTGGGATTAAGGGCCACCAAAGAGTATTTTACTGTGGGAAGTTATAGGATTTTTCAATAGTTATAAGTCTAACCAATATCCTTTGCAGGAATGGTAACGATGATTTGGAAGAAATGGTTAAGTATAGCTACACACATTTCAGCATGACCGGAAAAGAACCAAAGTTCATATGGCAGGGAGGTGAGCTAGATACAATAAACTCTCATCAGTATGCAGTGAAGGTTCTACTAAATCAGAGAAGATAGAATAAAGAAACCAGCATGGTAAAAGGATAATTTTCTGTAACAGCATCCTAATTGTTTTTGTTTACTTATTTGTTTTGCTTCATCTTTTCTGTCTATATTATCTACATCGCTGTTCAGTTATTTTTCTAAAAATAGCTTTGAATATATTACTATATTACTCAACAAACCCCAATGGCTCACTATTATCTCTAGGACAAAATATTAAATCCTTCACCATCTGGCTGCAACCTATCTTTGTAACCTTTCTGATACCCTACAGTTCTGCCAAGCTGACTTCTTGATATTCGTTATATAAGACATTTTATCTTCTGTCTCTGTTTTTTGTAATTGCTGCTCCCTTTTTGTGGAATTCCCTTTCTCATCTCTGCCTTTGAAAATTCCTTATTTCCTTCAAAACTCAGCTCAAGTGCTACCTTGCTCAAGGCATCACAGTGGATAAATCATTGACCCTAGAGTCAGAAGCATCTGAGTTTAAATCTGACCTCAGACACTTACTGTGTGACCCTCAGCAAGTCTTTTAACCCCTTTCTGCCTACCTTCCAGGGTTATTGTGAGGATCAAATGAAATATTGTAAATGTAAGGCCTTTGTCACTGTGTCTGATATATAGTAGGTGCTTAATAAATTTTTGTTTCCTTCCTTTCTTTCAACCAAATTAATTTGTTGCATTTTAATGTACTTAGATATTTACATTTTCTTTACCCAATGGAAAGTAAAGTTACTTGAGGCAATAAGTTTCATTTTTTTATCCCCATGGTCTTGTCCAGAGGCTGGTGTACAGCATGTGCTCAATAAAAGTTTTTTGATTGATTTCTCCTTTCTTCAAAGCCAAAGGGATCATGATATTACTATAGTTGGTATTTTTCCCCATCATCATTGGTATTCTTGAAAAGAACATAAGCAGACCATGGAGAATATACAAAAGTAGTATAGAGACACTCGTCCTTAGTTGTAAAGGAGAAGGAAGGCAAATGTCTTGAATACGTGGAAACCCAAATGCTAACATTGTGCCTAGGTTGACCACAATTCATTCATTCAACAAATACTTTTTAAGTGTGATCTGTGAGCTAAACACTGGACCAGGGGATAGGGGAGACATGGATTTTTATATAAGATAGGATTATATAAGTTCTACCCCCATAGATATTATAATTCAATAGGGGAACAAGTGAACACAGATAATTGTAATAAACATTACTTGGCACAAAGTGATAAATGCAAAAAAAGCAAACAAAACCAAAATGCTATTTTGGTTGTATACTCATCATCTAGCACAATGCCTGGCACTTAGTAGGTACTTATTAAATGCTTGCTGATGGATTCAGCAGGTGTGAATATGTTTATAGGCAGAGGGAAAGAGGGCAGAAGAGAGGGAGAGATTGAAGATGCATGAGAGAAAGGCTAACTATCTATGGCAAGGTCCTAAAAGTAGCATGAGAAAATGGGGTCAAGCATTCATGCCAAGTGATTATTGGGGCTATCTCTTCCATTGATGTTTAGGAACAATAGTAGTGAAACGCAAGCATGGATCGGTAAAATGTGTGGACTTCTGCCTCATTTATCTACACAGCATGTAGCAATATTTTCTGTCAGGCTATAACCACATGATACTAATTGACCTGTTTATAGGGCTATGGTACTTGTAAAAAATCTCTTTCCTCTCTTCTCAGAAGGACCTTTTTGAAATAGTAGGAGCCCAGCATATCATCTAGTGTACTGCAATTGGCTATAACATATGTTCAAATGCCCTGTGCTTAATTCCCACTTATGTAATTGGACCAAAGGCCACAAGCAGTGGTTATTGATGAGTCCCATATAAAAGCTATTAATATCTCATGATTCAGAGAGGCTAGAGCTTTGCCACTTTCATTGATATACACATTCTTCTGCATGATATTGATGGAGTAGGTGAATTGATTCAAGGGAGAGTCTCCTAATCTTGGACTACAAGCAAATCCATAGACTTCATTAGTAATCCAATGGAGAGCACTGGAAGCATCATTTTCACAATCGTGGATCCACATCTTTATAAGTTTGGTCATTACATGAATAATCAACTATGCAGAAAAGTAAGGAAGAAACACAGAATAGAATAAAGGTTAGAAAATCAATCTGTCAAGCAATCACCAACTTTTTTGTTTTAAGGTGCCTACCATCGAGCTAGGAATACAAAGACTAAAGAAAAAAACTGCCTCATCTGTCTCTGGACTTTAAGAATTTACGTTCTATGGAGGGAGATCTCACACCTCACACACACACACACACACACTCAGTTTCCAAATTTATATGTGTGTGTGTGTGTATACATTTGGAAATTGAGTCCAGTCCTGTAAATATGCATAGAGAACCCACATGGATATTTGGTGAGCCTAGTTTTGGTTATGTTTAGTGGAAAGCCCTCTTTATTTTTGAATTTGCAAAGGTATTTTGTGACAGTTTCTTGCTGCTTACTATGTAAGGAAGAGAGACTTTTGCAAATACTTTAATTTCTAGCTGAGCAGCCAAAACAACAAAGACCCTTCTTTGCTACACAGTAAGTAATATATATATATATATACACACACACACACATACATATATACATACACACACATACATACATATATATAAGGAGGTTCAACAAATATCCATACCAGGGATTGTATTAGTCAGAACACCCACACATGCTTCTAATACTAGGCTGATAGTTTCCAGGTTCTATTCTATTTTTGTCCCAATTAAAAAAAATACCATCCATAGAAACTTGGGAAGAGTGCCTATACATAAACTCTGAGAGTACCTTCATCTCACATTCATGAGTTGGGTTTCCAGAGAGCTGGCTAGCTAAATTTTCCCACTCTGTTCTAATGTTGTCATTGAGAGACAGTGGAATTCTTCTCTAATTCTGTCTGTTCAAGTCCCCATTCTGGTGTGTTCTTTCCAATGTCAATCCTCAGTTACTATTAATATCTACTTTATATCACTGATTAACCCAGTGACCCCAAATCATTTAACCAATGAATATCAATTAGTTTTTACAGCTATTTCTCAGTGATATTTACTGAGAAAATAGAAGATCAGAAGGACAAAACATTCCTCTAGCTATACTGGGAGTACACTCTTCCTTCTACCACATCAGTCCATAGAAAAAGTGACCTCAAAAGTAAAGCAGATTATAAAAGCATTTGCCTCAATAAGTTCACTTTGAATGGGTGAATTGGCCCCTTGGTTGTTCACAGTATGTTTTTGCTATGGGATTGATCCACTGCTGGGTTGGGTACTACAGGTCACACTACTCAGGGTTGCAATGCTACCTCATCTGGAGTGGCTTTTGGCAAACTTCAATATGGACCCTTGATTCTCTTCCAGTTTTTTTTTTAAGTTCACTATTCTGTCTCAAATATTCCTTTCCCTAATGGCAGAAAAGAGTGAAATACAACAAAGGCAGAAAAAACAGCTATTCTGTGTAATGATGACTTCATTAGAGAAGAAGAGAGAGGGAGAGAGCAAGAGAGAACGAGACAGAGAGGGACAGAGACAGAGAGACAGAGAAAGACACAGACAGACACACACACACACATACACGGTGGGAGAAGGGATTCAGGATATGACAGGCTCTAAATGCTGAGCAGAGGACTTTGCATTTAATCTTAGAAATACATACATAGCCACTGGAGTTTCTTGAGAAATCTAGTGACATAGCTATACCTGTGCTTTATCAATTTAACAACCATGTATTACAGAAAGAAGAGGCTAGGAGACTATTATAATAGTCTGGGTGAGATGTGATGCAATTCTGAATTAGGATGGCAGCTATTTAAGAGGGAGAAAGGGAAGGATGTATGAGAAAGCATGGAGATTGACTCAACAAGATTTGGCAACTGATTGAATATACAGAATGACAGATGTGAATAATGTGTGACAGAAAGTGAAGAATTGAGATGATTCTGAATATTTGAACCTATTTTGCTTCAGGGATGGTGCAACTGCACTGAAAATTAATTAGTTGTGTTCCTACAAAGAAAAGGAGCATTAACTCTGCTTGTTACAACAACGTCTGAATTCTGAAGGCCAAAGAAAAGCCTAAAATATAATTAAGTTTCTACTTAGTAAATGCTTGCAGATATATGACTGCAGTCTTTCTAATTTATGGAGCATGTTCTTTGACTTTGTGAACGTAACAGTTATGTTTCTGATCTTGATTAGTTCAGCTACCTTGTAAATCCATTACATTTGTCCCTTATCCAGATGTTGCTCAGGGAGAATAGCTGGCACTACAGACTTCATTATGCCATCTTCCCAAATAGTATAGTTTCTGAAGCCTGTACTTTGAAAATGTGAAAATTCATGAAGAATTGTTTATTTCCTTGATTACTTCTAGTTACCATTTATGAGATTTTCCCCCTTCTTATCTTAATTTTTCCACCACATTCTATATGTGATGAGATCCTTCAAAAAGTTAGGCAGTAATTTGTCTAATCACTGCAGGCTATCTATTACTTTTTTTAAAAACACATTTCTCTTTAGTGAGAGTAGAAAGGAAAGGCAGAAGTGAATGAATGGAGACACTATTGGCCTGGGGATTTGACCTCATGGAAATAGGCCTCACTTTTTGTTGTTTTGTTGTTGTTGACACAGAACAATTCCACTACTGCTTACTTCAAATAGCATTACATCTACTGGGATATACTACAGGCATTTCAAATTCAACATGTTTAAAGGAGGTCTCTTTATCATCCTCCTAAACATACTCCTTTTTTAAACTTCTCTTTTTCTGTGAAGTTATATAGCTAGGAGGTGGAGATGAGGAGGGAGATCCTTCCAGGCAAGATGACCAGTGAAAATGCCTGGAGTTAGGAGATGTGATGTTGTGTAAGAGGATCAGTAAGGAGACCAGCGTCATTGTATCAACAAAGTATGTGGAGTTGTAAGAAAAAAAAATAAATGAAATCACAGAATTCATTCAATATTAGGAAACTAGAAAGGTAGGAAATGCTCTCTTATGAAGGACTTTAAAATTAATCCACACAGTATGTCATAGTGGGCCTTCCTTTATTGATGGGTTCAATTGGTTGGCTCCTGAGATCACTTCCAACTCTCAGATTGTGAGATTTTTCTAATTTTGTGATTATCATAATTGTATCTCCTCTCTCCAAACAACCCTCCATATAGCTGCTGAGTAATTAATCCTAAAAGCACAAGTCTAAAATATCTCAATTATTTGCTTGAGGATCATAAGTTGGTCCTGCCTGTCTCTATAGATAAAATACAAATTTATCTTTCTGACATTTAAATCTCTTCATAATCTAGATCTAAACTGCTTTCAGACTGTACTTTTTTCTCCCTTATATACTCTATAGACCAGCCAAACTGACTTATCTGATTTTTATCATACTTAATATTCTATCTTCCTCCCCTTTCCTTTTGCACTGGTTATCTTCATATCCAGAATGTTAATTTCTGCCTTATAAAATCCATTTTTTTTTTACTTCAAAGCTTAGTTCAAGTGCTACGTCCTACTCTAGAACCATTCCTAATATTTCCTCACTTACTCCCTCTTCTCTATATGCTGCTTCCCTGAGTCACTGCCTAGTTACTAGTCGTTCAGCACACCCCCAAGCGTGAGGACCTGGGAAAATCACCTTGGTTTGTTAGAACTTAGGGACCGAATAAAGTTAATCTATCTATCTATCTATCTATCTATCTATCTATCTATCTATCTATCTATCTATCTATCTATCTATCATCTATCTCTCTGTCTCTCTCTCTTTCTCTCTGTGTCTCTCTGTCTCTGTCTCTCTGTCTCTCTCTCTGTGTCTCTCTGTCTCTCTCTGTCTCTGTCTCTGTCTCTGTCTCTCTCTCTCTGTCTGTCTCTCTCTCTGTCTGTCTCTCTCTCTGTCTCTCTCTCTGTCTATCTCTCTCTGTCTCTCTCTCTCTTATCTGTATAGCTTAATTGTCCTCTCTTGGGGAAGGGGGAGAGGAAGAGGAAAAAAAGAAGAAAGTAAAAAGTACACAGCTTGGAACAAAAGAAAACTTATGAGAAAGTAAACATAGGCAGCTCCGAACACAATGAGTAGTATTGATTATACAGGCTTTCTTTAATGTAAATTTAATGCTGTGCATTTTGAATCCTCTCTGAAACTCTGCTGTGCACATGACAAGAATTTTCCCCTTATTTTGTATTTAAGTTTTGATATTTAGGTTTATGTTTTATTTTCTTATTGTTTATTTAAGTTTAAAATGAATTAATTTTAAAAAGATTTTTTGGGGGTGGAGCCAAGATGGCAGAGTAAAAGCAGGAACTTGGTTGAGCTCCCACTGCAACCACCCCCAATACCTGTAAAATATGACTCTAAACAAATTTTAGAGCTATAGAACCCACAAAGTGACAGAGAGAAAACAAATCTCCTGCTGAAGGCAACCTGGCAGGCAGACAGAAAAGGTCTGTTGCAACATGCTGCGAGCTGACTGCAGTCCTACCTGAGCTACCCAGGGCCTAGACCCAGAGCTGCCCTGACTAGCGGCACTGACTGGCAGGAACTTCAGGAGAGTGAATCACTGGCAACTGTGGTGGATTCTAGACTTCTCAACCCATAAATGCCAAAGAGAAAGTAAAAGGTTAGTAGGGAAATCTGTTAGAACTGGGTGAGAGAAGAGCAAAATCCAGCCCCTGCCCCCAGGGAGAGAGGTAGTGAGTTCTGGTGGCTGCATTTGCTGCCTTGTGGCTGCTTCTGGAGATCCTGACCTGCAGACCTTAAGGGGAGCAAGTAACCATTCAGAGGGCAATCTTGCTTTGACCTGCTTGAATCCAGATCGCAGTCTTGGGTGGTGGTCCTGGGGTGGGAGGCCAGTGTTCCAGAACTTGTGGTGGCTGTAAAGAGGTTGCCTTCCTCAGACCCCTTACAGCATTTGTAAAAATCCCAGCAATTTGTGACACAGGTCTCTTCTACTCTGGAAGCAGAGTTCTACTGTGGCAAAGAGCTCAAAAGTCAAATAATTGGCTGGCAAGATGAGCAAGCAAAGGAAGCACAATCAGACCATAGAACCTTTTTGTTTGGTTACAAAAAGGATCAAACATGGATCCAGAAGTAGTCAATGAAGCAATACTCTTGCATCAAAAGTTTGCAAGAAAAATATGAATAGTTACAGGCCATGGAAAGCTCAAGAAGATTTTGAAAATCAAGTAAGAGAAGTGGAGGAAAAATTGGGAAGAGAAATGAGAATGATGCAAGAAAATCATGAAAGTAAGTCAACAGCCTGCTAAAGGAGACCCCTGCAAAATACTGAAGATAATAAAACCTTAAAAAAAATTGAATAACATAATGACAAAAGAGACCCAAAAAGCCAGTGAAGAGAAGAATTCCTTAAAAAGCCTAATTGGTCAGAAGGAAAATGAATTTCAAAAACTCACTGAAGAGAATAATTCCTTCAAAATTAAATTGTAGCAAATGGAAGCTAATGATTTTATGAGAAATCAAGATACTATAAAACAGATCCAAACAAAAGAAAAAAATAGAAGTCAATGTGAAATATTTCGTTAGAAAAACCACTGACGTGGAAATTGGATCCAGGAGAGATAATTTTAAAATTATTGGACTACCTGAACGCCATGACAAAATAAGAAAAATAACCTAGAAATCATCCTTCAAGAAATTCTCAAGTAAAATTATCCTGATATTCTAGAAACAGAGGGCAAAATAGAAATTGAAAGAATCCTCTTATCGCCTCTTGAAAAAGACTCCCAAAAGCAAACTCCTAGGAATATTATAGCCAAATTCCAGAGTGCCCAGGTAAAGGAGAAAGTATTACAAGCAGTCAGGAATATAAAGTTTTGAGTACTGTTGAAACACAATCAGGATGACACAAGATCTAGCAGTTTCTACATTCAGGGATCAAAGGGCTTGGAATAATATATTCTGGGGGTCAAAGGAGCTAGGATTAAAACAAAGAATCACCTACCCAGAAAAACTGAGTATAATGCTTCAGAAGAAAGCATGGTCATTCAAAGAAATACAGGACTTTCAAGTAATCTTGTTGAAAAATAACCAGAGCTGAGCAGAAAATTTTTCTTTCAAGTACAAGAATCAAAGGAAACGTGAGAAAGTAAACAGGAAAAAGGAATCATAAGGAACTTATTAAATTTGAACTATTTATATTCCTACATGGAAAAATGATAACTGTAACTCAGGAGACTTTTCTCAGTGTGAGGAGAGTTAAAGAGAATATACACACACATATGCATATATGCATGTATAGGAGAGTTTATGTGTGTATAAATACATATGTGAGAATGTACGCATATGTGTGCACATGTATACATTGATGGCACAGGATGAATTGAATAGGAAGGGATGATGTCTAAAATATCAAATTAAGAGGTGAGAGAGGAATATAATTGGAGGAGAATGGGAGAAATAGAATAGGGTAAAGTATCTCATATAAAAGAGTCAAGAGAAAACTGTTACAATGGAGGGGAAGAGCAGGAAGGTGAAAGGGAATGGGACAACCTGATTCTCTTGGAATTTGGCTTAAGGAGGGAATAGCATACTCACTCCAGTGGGTATCTTACCCTACACGAACTAGGGGGTAAAAGATTGGAGTGAGATGATAGGAAGGATGGCAGATTGGGAGAGAAAGTAGTTAGAAGAACACACTTTTTAAAAGTAACAGTGTCAAAGTAGAAAATAGAATAAATGGCGACCCAGGCTGGATGGAGGGAAGTACAGGTAGTCTTTCACAATATAAATACTATGGAAAGGTTTTGCATAACTACACATGTAGAACCTATATTGAATTGCTTGTCTTATCATTGGGATTGGATGAGGAGGGAAGAAGGGAAAGAATCTGTAAATTAAAGTTTTAAAAACAAATGTTAAAAAGTGTTTTGTACATGCAACTTGGAAATAAAGTTTATAGGCAGTGGGGTATAGAAATCTATCCTGCCCTACTAGAAAGTTGGGGGGGGATGGAGGAGGATAAAGAGAGAGCAGATTGTGGGAAGGGGTAAACAGTGGGCTCAATATCTTGGGTTGGGGATAGGGGAGAGGCTGGGAGAAAGTTTATAACTCTAAATCTTATGGAAGTGAATGTTAAAAACTATAAATAAATAAATGTCAATTTAAAAAATCAAATAAATAAATAATTTTTGCCAATGGAATGTAATTATATGGTATATACACTCACACACACACCAGCAATACATGCAATAAATATACAATCAAAAACTGATAGCTATGCATAATAAATTTCTTTACTATTAAATTTCTATAGAGGCAGCATGTTGTAGTGGATAGAGAGCCATTGTAGAAGCCAGGGAGACCTGGGCTTTAGTTCTACCTCTGACATATGCTGGTGGTGACCAAGTCACTTAAGATCTCAAAAATTTTAGACAATTATGTATTACTACATATTGGAATGTCCTGACCTTTATGGGTAAAGATAATTTCTTCATCAAGTAGTTCCCTATACCAGTAAAATACAGGTTCAGTCCACATAAAATGCAAAATATTAAGCTCTGTTGTTTTTTCTATGTTTTATACAGTGGATCACTCAGAGTCTGGTGGTGCAAACAAATCATTGGTTCCAATACATTCACATAAAACCAGTTCCCAAGGTGGTTAAAAAGAAAGTCAGGGTGATAAGGATAGATAACAGTCATTGACAAAGATTTAGGAAGTGGGAAAGGAGGTTCTTTGCGAACTAAGGAGCTCCCTGTCAAAAACCTAAAAATTGCTTTTGTAACTGAAGGGACCAGAGCTGTATCCTAGATGAATCCACCTGGAGTCAAGTTTACCCAAATTACTCTAGGTTTGGACTACAGGTTCCTTGGTTTGCCTAATGAAACAAAACAAGCAAAAAACAACAGCAATAACAACAGCAAAAACTTGGCTTATGTTGTAGAGTTGTGAATAGTTAACTTGCACTTTCCTAATTCAATTATAAAATCTTCCTACAGTTATTTATCAATATCTGTTGAAATAGATACTTGTATAGGAAGAAATATGTCACATTGATTGAAACTAGAATGTTGTTCAATCATTTTACAGATAACTTTTATATGTCTAAGTTTTCCGAGCTATAATATTGGGTCAATTACACCATTTCCTCAGAGCCCACTATTAGTGGACATAACTGCTCCATTTATGAACTGGATTGGTTTGTCCTTCAGGTAACCTGGTTCCCCCCTCATCCCTTGATAGAAGCAGAATACAAGCTCTGCAAAATTCTACCAAGCTGTAAATATTTAGAGTATAGGCCAGATAAATGGACTGAGCATCTTTTGTACAGCTAAGTTCAGAAAAGCCTACCAGGGTAATGAATAGTAAACTATGAAGGTCATCTGTTTAACTATGGATGTTGAAATCTGTATCAGTGGAGGTAATACTTATACCAGCAACATTATGGAACAATGAAATGTTGAAATAAAACCCTCTAATGAGGGAAAAGGTTCTTTTACTGTGAGTTATTTAGATTGGTTTTAACATTGTTTTCCCTCATTGAATAATTTCACACCTTTTCATTACATTTCACTTATATAGATATGTCCCTTGCCAGAGCTTTATTAGAGCAAGTGACAAAGATCTCTTATAGGTTTCCATATATATTTTGTCATTTAGTGATTTTCCTACAAGAAATTGGTAGCAATGACTAGTGCTGTTTTAGTAAAATTCTATCATCTGTTAATTATTAATGTGAACATAAATATATATTATATATATATGTATGTATATATTTGCCTTTTGGAGGGCAATTGGGGTTAAGTAGCTTGCCTAAGGTTACATGGCTAGTATTTTTTTGTGTGTGTGTGTGTGTGTGTATTAAGTGTCTGAGGCCAGAACCGAACTCGGGTCCTCCTGACTCCAGGGCCAACACTTTACTCACTGCGCCTCCTAGCCGCCCCAAAGATGTATATAATTAACAATGATCACATGATGAAATTACATGTAAATATTGTGTCCATCAAGACTAATGAAAATGGTCACAAATATTGCAAATAGAGTAATGCCTGAGGAGATGACCTGTACTTTCTAAGAGACCAAATCCATCTTCCTATACTCTCTAGTGGGTTTTGACTTGGCCTCTCTATTTGTGATCTCAGAACCATCTTTAAAAGTCATTTCATCAACTTATCTAAATCAGTAAAATTATTTTTTTCAAAGTTGCTTTCTCAATTGTTGATTTGTTTGAGGCAAAATCACTGTTTACATTACACTCACTCATAAAAAGAAAGAGGATGTGAATGAATAAGGGCAACTTTCTGATAGGTTTGGCTTTTTTTGTACTTTGGGAAACCTTCAGTTGAATTATTAAAACAGAAAAGAGAATATTCCTTCAGTAATTTGAAAGCCTGTTGCACAGCTGTTGATATATTCTTTGAAAAAAATTTTTTCCAGTGCAGAAGAGGCATTCAGATTTGGTCTTAGGTCATGAGAGAGAGGTAAAATGACTTCCCTATACACATACTTGGTATGTATTCCTGGTGTTAATTGCACTTAGGAATTTCGGGGCGTACATTCTTTTCCTCTGGGTTGTCAAGATTAAAGTGAGGAATGAGAAAGTCAAATGAACCTGAAAGAACACATGAACATATCCACATATCATCTCTCTTCCACTTTAAATCTCTATCTTTTTAAGTATTGCTAGAAGCATTTTCTGGTTAAAAACTTCCACAAAAGGTATACAGTTCTCCCAGAAAAAAAAAACAAAAAACAATTAACAGACACTCTTATAAAAACCAAAAGCTGAGGGATAGGATAGAATTGCTATAGTGATTCATTTAAGTGGTCTGTTTTTGTTTGTGGATGCTTTTGGTGTGGATCTGTGATTTCCCAAAATGTTTAGAACTCTAGTTGTGGAAATTTGCTATACCATATTGTATCTGCAACTGCTCTTCCTCTTCATTCTCTTAGGTAGTCAGGGGGCATTGAGAGGTTTAGTGACAATTGCATTCTACATGTGTAAGAGGAGCTATTTGACCCCAGGTTTTTCAGACTTTTAAACCCACAAGCACGTTTTGAGACAGACAGTGGGGTGTTTCTACCTGTCTAGATAAGAGTATGAAAGCAGCTTCGGGAGTGGGGAACCTGTGACCTCAAGACCACATATGGCCGTCTAGGTTCTCAAGTTTAGCCTTTTGACTGAACCCAAAATTCACAGAACGAATCTCTTTTATTAAATGATTTATTCTTTAAAACTTGAACTCAGTCACAAGGACTACAGATCACAAGATCAGGACAAGTCTATGGCTTTCTTCTTAAATTCCAGGCTCACTAAACATTGCCCTTTTTCACACTTTCCGTAAATGTCCTCTTATGTTTGATTCAAATATCTTAATTATAAAGAAGCATCGTTAGACACGAAGTAAGAATGGACTTAAACTATGAAGAGAAAACACAGAGATACCTGACTTCCACAGTGCACTGAATGTAGAAAATAACTAAAGGAGAAAAGACTTTGCTCGAGTTCTTGTTATTTTGTTTGTTTTGTTTTGTTTTGCTTTGCTTTGCTCATGTCTGACTCTTCATGACTCCATTGGGGATCCTTGACAAAGATAGTGAAGTGGTTTGCCATTTCTTTCTCCAGTTCATTTGACAGATGAGGAAACTGAGGTAAACAGAGTTGAGGTTTGCCCAAGGTCACAAGCATCTGAGGCTGAATTTGAACTCATTAAGATTTCTTCATAACTCTAGTTCCAGCATCCACTGTACCTCCTAGCTGCCCCAGTTGAGTTGATAAAGTATTAATTAGCTTTTATCTCTGCTTTGTATTATGGTAAATACTGTGTGAGATATACAGTAGACCCCCAACATATAGAAAATTGTAAAACCACTCTCACATCAGGCACAGATGGATGAATGTCTGCCGGAATCAGTGACTTAAATAAACACAAATAAAATTTCTCAGTGGAATTAATTTTGAAAGTGGCAACATCATAGGGTTAAGTTCATGTGAGAGGTGAAATACTTACCGTAACCAATAAGGAGGGGGAAGGGAAAAGGAAAGGAATAAACACTTATATAGAACCTACTACGTGTCAGGCACTGTGTTAAGACCTTTACAAGTATCTCATTTGATTCTCACAACACTTCTACGAGGTAGATGCTCTTATTAACTATATTACATTTGAAGAAACTGAGGTGAACAGGTTAACTGATTGCTTAGGGTCCCATAGCTAATAAGTATGCGAAAACAGATTTGAATTCAGTTCTTCCTGACTCCAGGCCCAGCTGTGCCCAAATAAGAGGAAGAGAAGGGAAATAAAACTATTGAATGGAGAAAATAGACAAGGGGAATAGAATATTTTATTTTTCAGCAACATTGGTCTTCACTTTGCTATCCACTCAAAAAAATGTAAATCATGAACACCCATAGCACCTAAGGTCCGATCGAAATGCCAAGCTGCTGAATTTAGCGTGCATTTTTTACACTGATGTGAGGAATCAGACGGCCTGTAATAGATTTCCCTTTCTGTTTTCTCTGACAGGGAAATTTGCATTGACCTTTGGGTTTTTCCTTTTTGCAATTTGCCAGCTCTTTGATAGAAAAGCACACTCTTCATGGCCAAGCTACTTTAATTCCTTTTTTATTAGTGTGCTGTGACACCAGCAATCAGAGGTTCTTTGATTCACCAGGACAGAACAAAAAATGAAAATCTTCCCTCCTTCACACTCCCCGCGTGCCACCAGTTAGTGGTCATCTTTTGAGCTGGCTATAATCTTACTTTCCTTTTTTTGTTTTATTGTTGTTGTTTTTGTTGTATTGGTTATTCCTTAGATTATGAAGGACTAAAACTTGAGCAAGATAAGAAATGTGTTTTTGTTTGTTATGTTTTGTTTTTAATCATTTGAATGCCTACAAAATAAATTGATTTATCTCACCTTAACTTAGTAGAATCAGAAAGCAAATAGCCTTTATGTGATCACCCAGAATTGGATACCCATTTTCCTAAACTTGCAATGTTTCTTTCATTTGAAAGGTATAGATATTTATTTTCCATCCTGAGTGGTAATAGAGGTCAAAGAGGAAAAGTGACTTTAGAATAGGTTGCAATTAAAGAAAAAGGATACCTTTAAGAATTAGAATCTGATAACTCTCTAATGAGCTCTTAAATTGAATGGCTTCTGTAATGGGAAAAAGAGAGATTTCAAGGATAAAATTAAAAAACATTTTGGGAGCACAAGAAATGCAATAAAGAGTTCAATGTGCGTTTCATTTATAACACTGTGAAGAGGTTCAGTAAAAACCATTAGTAAGAATGATTCCTAGATTTTGCACACTACTAAATTGCAAATAAATCAGAATTATCAAAATTAATCAAACCCCAATTAGGAGATGAGCAGTGGCATTTGACAAATGGATATATCCTGCACTATTATTCATCCAACTTATGTGATAATAATGAGTTTTGCTACCTGAATAAATATTTGTCTAAATGAAGTATATAATCCTAAATATTGACACTAAAATTCATCATTATAAAGTCTCCAAATCATGTTTGTTTTGAGAATATTTGACTCATTTCAAACTATACACAATCCCACAATACCTGTTAGTATGTGGTGTTTTTTGGGTTTTTTTTTGATGGTACCACATAAACTTTGCTCAGTCGGTATATATTGTTAACAGTATACCCTACTTTGAGCAAACCTGTTTCCAGAAGTCTATTCTTGAAAACACTTTCTGCAAATTACATCACAATGGCTTTGGATTCTTCTACTCATATTTAAGCCTAAGAGAAATAACTGGGAATTTTTTCAAATTGTCTCAACAAATATTTATTAAGGACCCACTATATTCAAGGCACTGTGATAGACATAAAACCAAAACAATATTGGCCATCAAGAAGCTTACATTTCATTTACTGAAAGGGGATACAATATATATGCCTCTAATAAACATAAAGTCATTGCAAGCAGTTCATAGAATTAATAACTAGAAGTATCAGAAAAGACTTTCTGTAGAAGGTGGCTCCTAAATTGAACCTTGAAAAAAGCTAGGGATTCTAAGAAGCAGAGGTAAAGGAAAAGACTTGAATGATAGCCTTCAAAATAGTTTTCTACAGAAGACATAACAAGACTTTGGGACTAGAGCCACAAAGGGGCATCTGAAATACAGTACCATTGTTCTCCTATTCTCTCCCATCACTTTGGGAGTTTTCTTTTTTTTTTTCTTTTCTTTCTCTATTCCATGCTCCCTTTATGGCCTGTGGATCCATAGCTTCCTGTGCTCCAATATTACTTTACATTCACTGGGGAAAATGAAGCTCGTGTAATGGAAGAAAGATAAAAGTAATAAATACAATGATGGTATTTGACTCTCTTAAATATGCTCGAAATTCTCAAGCAACCTCACTAGCATGCAAATCTGTATTTGATTTGTTTGATGGGAGGGTGGAGGGAACAAGTCTTGCCAAGATTCCTATTCTTTATCTCATTACCAGAATGCCAGTCCATTGATTTGAACCTAAGGGGGTAAGTATAAAGTGAGCCTGTGTATCATGGATTCCAGAGTAACTACGAAAAACAAGAAGCATTCATTGGGTTGTAAAGCCAGTCATGTGTAGCTTTCCTGAGGACTGATGCTTGATAACTTTAAGGTTCTGTTCCCATAGTATAGATATAAATATATCTATTCATTCAGCAGTAAACTAAAGCAAAACATTCACAATAATATAACATAACAACTTATTACTAAGGTGGCCACATAGTCTTAAACAAAACATCATTCAATAAGTCACAATCTCCTCAGTCAATATAAAGTACCCTTCTAAAGTCTTATTTTATCTTGATTGGAGACTGGCTTCCAATCATCCTTAAGGGGAAATTACCCTTAAATCAGTCATCCTTAAGGGGTGGTGGAAAGTATAAAAGCCATCCACTCCTAGGTCACAGTGAGTTACAATCATAATCAGGCATCACTGAGTACCCCAGTGGAAATTCTTGCATCTTAACTCCAGGCTTCTCTTCCACCTCCCAGCTCTTGCCTGGATTCACAAGCAGGCTCTCTAATCTCAGCTCCCAGTGTCTGGTTCACTCCAGGCCCTTTGCAGTTTCTGGGTCTGGGAAGACAAAGCTTAACAGTGTCACAACAGTATTTGCACATGTTATGCTTAGCAGAGTTGCAACAATATTCACACATATTGCTGGTACTATCATCTCAATTCACTTTCTGTCTGAGAAATCAACACAATCAACAAAGTGCCAACATCACCAATATGCTCTCTCTCTTAGCTCTGCTTGGTCCCAGCTCACGCTCCAGCTTTTCTCTTCTCTACTCCATCCTGTTCCACACTTTCTGTTCCCTTTCTTTTGACAAGCTTCTCTCACTGTGGGCCCTATGTGATGATGTTAGGCTTATTAAGGAAAAAGAAGGTCTCCAAACACCCTTAGACCTATTAAGAGCAACACAGTGTATACTGTTTCCAACAAAGGCTTGATATAATCATAGGATATAGTACCAATGCAATATTTATACCACCCATGATCATGATAAATATACCGACCATGGTTATAAATATTTCCACATGGTGCTCAGTGGCGAAATATAACATGCTCTCCATATAGAGGACAGAAGCAAAACATTTATTTAGAAACCAGAAAAACAAATCCCAACACCAGAAAATCGAATCCATAGTAGCAACATAAAAGTTAATTCACCATAATGTAGCAGCCATCCTTTAGCTTTCCCCCAACCAATAAAAGGTAAGTATTAACTCACAAACCTAACTCCTTGCCTCAGCATCCTCTCTCTCCCACCATCTCTCTGGCTCTGACTCCCAGCTTCCTGTGGGCTCTGCTCCACCCTTCAGGAAACTCCTCCCACCACAAGCTCCATATGACTACAGTCAATGTACTAGGGGGAAGAGCTTACTTTCAAAGCAGGAAAAGTCTTCAAATTCCCCTAGGCTTATTAAGGGACAAGAAAGACCTTCAAATTACTATTGCCATTACAAAATGAGGTCCAAAGTTACTCTAATAGCTGAAACAAGAAACTAAATACTACTTTGCTTGCCATTCCATGGATCAAAGTTGGACCTTGGGGTTTTGCCTCTTCCTACCCTCCCCTTTGCTATTTTCTATGTTCTCAAGGGCTTAGAGACCCATTGGGAATTTCCATAGTGGATCTTCATATATGAAATAGGCAACAATTGTATTTAGAACCCACAAAATCATAGAATCACATAACTGCAGAATTGGAAGGGCCTTTAGTGGCCATCTAGCACAATTCACATAGAGAATAAACTCCTAGTATAACATAACCTGCAAAGTGTATTTTTCTAACTCACTTCCAAGGAGGAAAAAGTCCCCACCCCTCAAAGCAGTCCATGACACTTTTGGACAGTCTTAGAAAGTTTTTCCTTATATCAAATCTAAGTTTAACTCTGTTTTATCCATCACATGCATGTTTCTGATTCCCGAAACAACAACAAAAAAGATGCCAGTCAAGTACCTCTTCCTCAACAGGTCTTTAAATGTTGAAAATACTCTTTCCATTCCTCAAGCTCCTGCCAAATTTCCAGGCTAAATTTCCCTAGTTTTGTCAACCAACTCTCCCATGACAATAGGTAACTAAGTAGTGCAGCATGGAACTTGGAGTTAAGAAAAAGTGAATCCGACCTTATGAAGCAGGATTATTATCTTGAGGCACTTATTACCTAAATAACAATGGTCAAAGTACTACTTCCTAGATTTGTGAGAATCAGATGAGTTCTAGTAAAGTACTTCACAAACTTTAAGACTCTACATAAATGGGGCAGCCAGGTAGCACAGCGAGTAAGAGCACTGGATCCAGTGTTGAGAAGACCTGGATCAAATCCGGGCTCAGATACTCAGCACCACACCCAGAAATAACTGGCTGTGTAACCTTGAGCAAGTTACTTAACCCCAATTGCTTTAAAAAAAAACACTCTACATAAATGCCTGCTATTATTATCATCATATGGCATATACTTACTCTTCCTAGTATCACTATTATTTAGAAGAGGATCCTTTGAAATTGTCATGAATTAGAAATTAATTTATTGGGGGGGTGGAGTCAAGATGGCAGAGTAGAAGCAGGACCTCTGAGTGGCTCCAGCTTCCACCTTCCTCAATCAAGTAAAAATGGGACTCTGAACAAACTTTGGAGCTGCAGAACCTACAATATGGCACGAGATAACCTTCTGCTGAGGACAGCCTGGCAGGCCAGGAGGAATCAGCCAGTACAGTGCTCTGGGAGCTGAGCCCAGGCCCTCATGAGCCTGGGGTTTTAGCCCCAGAGCTGGTCTGACCAGCCACCAGCAAGAGGGACTCCAGATCAACAGCAGATGTGGCCATTTCCAGAATTGTGAACACATAGATGGTAAGGACAAAGTGAGAGGTCATTGAAGTCTGGTCTTTTGGACCAATAAGTAGGAATGCATCGGCTTTTGCCCTCAGGGTGAGAAGCCACTGAGACGCCCGGCATAGCCAGCCAGCACCCCTTGGCAGCTTCAGCTCCTGGCCTTCAGAGTGTAGGGAGACCAAATAATCAGTCTGAGGGGTAAACACTCTTGCTTCAACCTGCTTGGATCTGGATTGCAGTCCTAGGGTGAGTGACCAACTTGCCAGAGCATGTGGAGACCTCAGAGAGGGTACCCATTTAATACCTCTGGCAGCTGAGAAAAAACCCAGCATTTGGAATGAAAGCTCCCCTGTCTGGTGGCAGACTCCTACTGTGGCCAAAAGCCCAGGGGTCAACTGACTGAGGGGTGAAATGACCATACAAAGGAAACAAAGCAAACTTAATATTCCAACATTAGACTCCTATTTTGGGGACAAAAAAGAACAAAGCATGGAACAGGAGCAAGACAGAGAAGTCAGAAATCCTACACCAAAAGCTTCAAAGGAAAATATGAGCTGGTTACAGGCCATAGAGGACCTTAAATCAGATAAGAGAAGTGGAGGAAAAATTGGGAACAGAAATGAGAATGATGCAAGAAAATTATGAAATGAGAGTCAACAGCCTGACTGAGGAAAATAATACCTTAAAAAATAGACTAACTCAAATGGCAAAAGAGGCTCAAAAAAACAATGAGGAGAAGAATACCTTAAAAAGGTGAATTTGCCAGATGGACAAAGAATCTCAAAAGCTCACTGAGGAGAATAATTGCTTCAGAATTAGATTGGAGCAAATGCAAGCTAATGACTTTATGAGAAATCAAGATGCTGTTAAACAGATACAAACAAATGAAAGAATAGAAGACAATGTGAAATATCTCATGACCTGGAAAATAGATCCAGGAGAGATCAATTAAAAATTAATGGACTACTTGAAAACCAAGATCAAAGTAAAAACCTAGAAATCATCCTCCAGGAAGTTCTCAAAGAAAACTGCCCTGGTGTTTTAGAAATGGAGGGCAAAATAGAGGTTGAAAAAATCCACTGAAAAAGATCCCAAAAAGAAAATTCCCAGGAATATTATAATCACATTCTGTAATTGCCGGATTAAGGAGAAAATATTACAAGCAACCAGGAAGAAACAATTTGAACATTGTGGAAACACAATCAGGATAACCCAGGATCTAGCAGCTTCTACACTGAGGGATCAAAGGGCTTGGAATATGATATTCTCGATGTCAAAGGAGCTGGCATTAAAACCAAGAATCACCTACCCAGCAAAACTGATTATCATGTTTCAGGGGAAAATATGGTCATTAAGTGGAATAGAGGACTTTCAATAATTCTTGATAGAAAAACCAGAGTTGAACAGAAAATTTGACATTGAGATACAAGAAGCAAGAGAAGTATGAGAAGGTGAACAAGGAAAAGACATTGTAAGGAACTTATGAAAGTTGAACTATTAATATTCCTAAATGGAAAAACAATAATTGTAACTGATGAAACTTTTCTCAGTATGAAAATAGTTGAAGTAAATAGAAACATATATATATATATGTATATATATACATATATACAAATACACACACACGCACACACATATATATACATATATATTCATATGTCTACACTTGAGGGTATATGGACATATGAATACATATGTGAATGTGTGTATATATTTTTACAGGTATACATAGATAGAGGGCACAGGACCAACACAATACGAAGGGATGATACATCAAAGGTGAAATTAAGAGGTGAGAGAGGAATATATTGAGAGGTGATGGTGAGAGATAGAATGGGGTAAACTATCTCATATAGAAGAGGCAAGGGAAAATGGTTACAATGGAGGGGAAGAATAGGAAGGCAAAAGGGAATGGGTCAACATTATTCTCATTGAATTTGGCTTGGGGAGGGAATGAAATACACACGAAAGAGTGTATCTCATCCTAGAGGAGAGTAGGGGCAAAGGGGATGACAGGAGGGATAATGAAAGGGTGGGCAGGCTGGGGGGGAGGGAATTTGGAAGCACCCACTTTTGAAAAGGGATGGGATCAAAGTTGAGAACAGAGCAAGTGGGAGGTGGGATAGGAGGGAGGGAAATATATTCAGTCTTTTACAATATATCTGCTATGTAATTGTTTTGCATTAGCTAAACATGTACAACCTATACTGAACTGCTTATTTTCCGAGTAAGTGTGGGTGACAAGGGAGGAAGGGAATGAATCCTGAATTCAAATTTTAAAATCAAATGTTTAATATATATACATATATAAATGCTTATATATACACTATTATTAACACTATTTTACATTTAATTGGATAATAAGATATACAGGCCCTTGGGCATAGATATCCACCATGCTCTACTGGAGAAGTTGAAAGGGGTATGGGAGAAAATATGGGAGAGAGCATATTGGAGGAGGGGACATCCTGTGTGACTGCTACTTTGGGGCGGTGGGTCTGGGAAAAACTGGGAGAAAATTTGCCACTCAATATCTGGTGGAAATGAATGATGTAAATCAGAATTAAAATAACTAAAAAACCATTTAAAACAAAAGAAATACATTTATTTTACCCAAGTAACTGAATGTTAAATATCTACTACTGGAATTTTTGGCCTTTTGACTTGTTATATATAAAGAATGTGAAATGAAGTTTGTGGACCAAAGTTCTTCTTTCTTGAAGAGGGCCATGACATCGGGGAAATGATGACATGACTTCCACTTGTCTTTGATTTGAGTGAATGAGGGCTGTGCAAAGCCATCAGCTTCACTTTTTCCTACAGAGCCATCTTGGTTCAGTGACCTGATATTCATCAGGATGATTGGAGTTGGCTCAGGATGCAATGAGAGACCTTAGTCTTTTTAAGCTAAGGTCATGTCAGGTTCTCACTTTGAGTGGTACAGCATCCATTCAGTGAACAGGTCACTTTAATAAAAATCATAATAATAATAAAACTGGGAAAGGAAACCCTCAGAGTTGATGGTCAAAAGATGAATAGTTTAGTGTTGAATTGATAACCATGAAAAATGAAAATAACGAGAGATATTAGCATGCTTTGTGTTTCTAGATAGTCTTTTTGACTATCTAGAATTCATACAAAGTCTTGGTTAAAAATTGCACAAAATGAGAAAGTATGGATGAATTCCTATCCCTATTAGTGAAGAAGATACACTCATTATTGTTCACAGTTTTTAGAATTATAAATAATATATAAAATATAAAAAATTATAAAAAAAATACAATCCATACCTGTAAAGGACTTACATTCTAATGGGAGAAGACAATACATAAATGAAAGCTAAAAAGTAGAAAGGAGGTCCAGGGAGGGGGCAGTAAGATACCCAAAATGGGTCATGGTAAGAAAGCCTGCATTAGGGGTGGATCCCTATTAGTAAAGAAGATATACTCATTAGTGATCACAGTTTTTAGAATTAAATCACAGCAGGGAGGTTAAGATATTTGGAAGCAGATCAATCTTCCTGAATTCAACTATATGCAGCAGGTTATCTTTACTTATGCTTAGTTCTATCTTACTGTAATGGTTATGGGAATTTTAAGATCTTCCCTGCCCCTTAATAAGCCTTGGGGAATTTGAAGACCTTCCATGCTTTGAAAATAAACTCTGCTGCCTAATAGGCTGAATGTGGTCACAGAGTCTGTGGTGGAAGAAATTTGCTGAAGGGTGAATCCAGGAGTCAAAGCCAGAGAGGTGGTGGAAGAGAGAGGAGTCTCAGGCAAAGCAATAGATATACTCATGAGTAAAAGTTGTTTTTTTGGCACCTGCTGGGATAGCTATACTTGTGTTGGTTTGTGGGAAGGCTAAACAATGGGGGCTCTCTGTACTTTTATGACTTATTAACTTCTTTGTTGCTGTGATGGGATCTGGCTTACTGGTTCAGGAATTTGGTTTTCTGGTGTCTGAATATATGTTTCCCTTTTGTCCTCTATATGGAGATTCTGCTATATTTTGTGATCAAGCACCATGCAGGAATATTTATATTCTCAGTTGGTGCTGTAAATATTACATTGACACTACATTCACTTAAATTGGCAAAATTCTACTTTGATTTTTATCATGTTTATAGCAAAGTTTGTAATGTTTATTTTCATGTCCCAAGACACATGAATAGTTTTGCTTCTCTGATTACCTACAAATTCATATTAGGTATGCACACATATATGTTATATATATATATATATATTTATATACATACATGTAGTATGAAGTATATATACTATATGTATGCGTGTATATATACAGATATACACACATATATTGCAAAACACTATGTGTGTGTGTATGGCAAAAACACAATAAGATATCATATTACCTTTTCCAGTCCTTGAAAGAGTTATGTTATATGGCATCATCCAACATAATAATCCAAGCTAATTTTGTACTATTTCTCCTATATAAACGGCACTATGTTTGGTTCTGGGAATACAAAGACAGAAATGACAGTTATTGTTCTAAAGGAATTTACATTCTACTGCATGAAAATATTTAAATACAATTTTAAGCATCTTCTCAAGTCAATAATAATATAATTATAACTACTTACAATGTTCCAAACACTATGGTAAGTTCTGGTAATACTAATACAAGGTAAAAGAAATACAATCCATACCTGTAAAGGGCTTACATTCTAATGGGAGAAGACAATACATAAATGAAAGCTAAAAAGTAGAAAGGAGGTCCAGGGAGGGGGCAGTAAGGTACCCAAAATGGGTCATGGTAAGAAAGCCTGCATTAGGGGTAGATCCCAGAGAGGAGCGAAAATGGAAGTTCTCGGAAAAATCAGTCAATAAGAGGAGAGAGAGCAGTACCAATGGGGTGGGGCAATGGGGTAGGTGTCTTTCTGCTCTTGTCCCTTGTTTTAAAAGAAACTGTGGATTCTATGAGCAGAGGTGAAGTGGGAGTTCCATATGTCTGTGCAAAGATGGGTAGTCAGGAAGTGGAGGTCTTTAGATGGAAAATAACAAGCGGACCAGTGTGTTTAGAATAGTGTTAGCAAATTTTAATAAAATATACTCTTAGATTTTTGCAGGTTTGGTAAAAAAAAAAGTCACATCTTATTTAATTGGGAAGGACATTGGTCAAATGCTCTTTGAGAGAAGTTGAGGACTGACAGTGTTAGGGTGACACATAGCATGATTAGTAAGTATAGGTCCTAAATTAGGATGGAGAAACAGAAGAGGAAAGATGAGTGTACTCTGCCAAAGTCTGTTAGCAGGAGCCAAAGTGAAACCAAAGTCTTGTAAACATTTGTCCCCTTTAAAAGTAAGTTTTAAGTAGAGCTCAAAAAGCAATTTTGGCATGACTATCATTTTCCATGATACCACCTACAACAGATTATTCCTGACCATTTGGGGGAGAAATTTTTGGCAGCTTTGTCCCATCCATAGTTCAGCAAAATTACAACCTTAGCAATTCAAGGGAAACCACAACACCCTTGTCCTTTTAGGAAACCTACTGAAAGCAAACAGGCATGTTCCAGAAATATTAGCTTGTACTTTCACTTAATGTTCCAGTCCACTTACTTTAGTTCATGGGGCAGGTGACCTCACTTACATATATGAGAAATAAAGTAACATTACTCTTACAGATAGTAATTCACAAAGATATGGTGAATCAACTGGGGATTTTGATGTAGTTTTGCAACAATTATTACATAAATTACACAGATGTTAGATATTTCTTCTGGGAAAAGAAAATAAAAATTCTATTTAAAAAGAACATGAAGAAGGTCTGTAAAATGATGCATATCCCTGGTGACTTCTGAAATGCATTTCTTTCAAAGAAAGCTTTAAACCACAAAAACATGAGTTCTTTTTTTTCCCCAGAAATACCAAAGGCAGTCATCTAAGGAATGCTTCAGTATTCTCGGTTTTTTTTTTCCCATCACAGTCTCATTCAAAGATATATCACTTTGGTCGGGAAAAGGGAAACTCTGGATCATGTTAATAATAAGGAATTTTCTTGGTTATAAGCAAAAGGTAGTGATGATGTGGGTTGTGAAATATTATTTCTTGAGAGAGTCAGTCCTTATATTAATCCTAGTGATTGAAGTCGTAAGAAGTGTGGCACATGAAAGAAGGAAGCAGTCTCTATTCTGCCACTAGGGAATACTTGAGTACTTCCTCCAGTAAATTCCTGAAAATACTAAGATTATGAAATTTTCAGTTTTTCTATGCGGAGACATTATTTTTCCCCAACAGTAAATGTTGGCAGAATAACAAGCTCAATTGTTTTTGCTGGTTGTGTTTCATGACTGTTTATTGTAAAAGTGTAGTCACGTTTTAAAAGAATATTTCTGACTTGCAATAGCATTGATGAATATCAACTGGGACCAATTGGATATTCGCATATTAACCATGAAGAGGAAAAACTTTTGGAATTGCACTGGAATTGGATACATCACAGTTGTGGTTCATCAGGACTAGCAGTGTCTAAGTGCACTAAGGGCAGATGACAAGGCAGATTTTTTTTTAATGCAACTCACTATTTTTAAGTAACATTAATTTGGAACATTTTCTTTTCAAATGTCATACTTTCCAAATCTTGTATCCTATGATAAATTTATTCTGTCTTTCATGTGAAATGTCTTAGAGCAAACGCTAAATTTATTTATTTTTTGGATTCATGATTTCATTGGTGTGAAGAAAACTCATGAAATGGAAATTCTTTGTACCGATATATGCTACAGATTGACAAATCATCCAAAATATAGAGTGTTAGGGAGTCAATCTGTCAATATGGATTTATTAAGTACTTACTATCAATCAGGCAATGAATTAAGCACTGGGCTTATGAAGAAAAGCAAAAAATAGCTTCCATCCACAAGGAGATCACATTTTACTGGGGGAGACAACAAGAAAATAATAGGCAATAAAGATACATAGAGAGTAGATGCATGATAATCTCAGAAGGGAAGGAAGCTCAGTCAATGAGATAATGAAGTGAATTGTCCATGGTCACAAAACCAGTAGATGTAAAAGATTGAATTTTAATCCAGGGCTTTTGGACTGTGAGACTAGCTATCTACCCAAGATACCAGGCATACTTCAAGTATGATAAAATTAATATGATGAAAATAATATTTATTAATATTTATGTAAATTATAAAAATATTAATTAGCTATAAGGGCATTTACAAAATTAAACATAAACTTCATCTTACATTAATATAGTGCAATGGAGAGAGTATTGGATAAAGGAGATAAGCTGAATTCTAACTCTGACACTTACTACTGTGTAGCTGTGTACAATTAATGTCTTAGTTTTTCTCTAAAGTGAAGAAGTTAGTCTATGGTCTGAGAACTGAAAAAAAAAATAGCTATGTCCCGATCAATGTATTTCAATATACCTGGCTTCTTTTGTAATCCTATGTATTTTATCTTATATTAAAAAACAACAAAAACAATATTATTTTGGGAAGAGGTCCATCGTTTTCACCAAACAGCTAAAGGGGTCCATCCAACAAAAGGTTCTTATAACCTCTGTCATTAGGTGATCTCTAAAGTCCCTTCCACTTCCATAGATACCGCTAAAGTATGTGAATCAATCTTCCATCTTTATCTTTTGTACTTACTTTTTGCCATGTCTGGAATGTCTTTCCTCTTCATCTACAGTTTTGAAAATCCCTTTCTTCCTTCAAAACTCAGCTCAAACACGACCTTCTATAAGAAGGTAGTGCAGTGGACAGAGTGCTTGGAGTCCGGAAGATCTGAGTTAATATATGACTTCAGACATTTCCTAGCTGTGTAATTTTGGACAAATATCATTTAATTTCTTGTGTGCTTCAATATCAACTGAGAAATGAGTATGATAATATCACCCACCTCCTAGGATTGGCATGAGGATCAAATGGGATTTCATTTTTAAGGCACTTATTGCAATGTCTAGCACACAGTAAACATTGAATAAATGTTTGTTCCCTTCCCTTTCCCCTGTATCAAACTCTGAGCTGTGAAGGTGTGAAAGGAATAGTGAATAATCATATTACGAATTTCTTAGAAACTCATATTATGTGTTTTCCTAGAAAGAAAAAAAAAACAATAATCTTTGAAGCAGAAGGAACGGAGCTACAAGATAATATAGAGCCCCGTAAGCAGGCAAAGACAGAATATCACTGAACTGATACTATTTTGGGGAAGGCCTCATCTAACTTGGAGATTTACTGTCCAAATAGGATATTCTTATAAGATTAACTATAGAGAAAACTTTCTCTCACTGGAACGCATCTGGTCTTGGCCAACTTCAGAAGCTCTTTGGCTATTATATTCTCTCCAAAATTGCCCATCATACAAATTACCCATATTACTCAGCCTCTGAATTAAGCAAAGTGACCAAGCAGCTTCACCTGATAGGCTGATTGAACTTCCCTCTTTTGTCACAAAACATCTCTTTAAGATTGTGTAAAACTGGCTGGCAGGGGCAGCTCGGAAGGAGGCTGCACAGGCTGGGAGGAGGCCTGAACAACAAGGAGGGCAAGTTTTCCCACCACCCACAAGGGCCATTACCAGGTCTTTCACCAAAGGGCTGGGACTGGAAAGAGCAAGGTAAGAACCAAATTCAGGGCACCTGTCCAGGACAGGAAATACTCCTGGGACTACCACTCCATAGCCCAAAAATTTAAAAACAAAAGCCCCTATCAGGACCTCCAAGGACTGGATGGCAGAGTGAAGCCTGCCTGCTCCAACACCCCCTCCCTCTGACCCTGAAAACATAGTAACTCTTGCCCCAGGGCAAAACCCTCAAGAGTAAAAGCTTGGGAAACCTAGAGGAAGGGCATGGCTATGGCCCTGCCTCAAAATGGGTAGAAAGCAGACTACAAAATCTCTGGAGTCCTACAGTCATCAGAGGGAGGAACCAAACTCAGAGGGAGACAATGTGGACTCCACACCCACATCAATAGGGAACAGGTCCCAAGCACAGAAAGCTCTCCTAGATGAGATCAAAAGGAACTTTGAAAACTGAATAAGAGAGAAAGAAGACAAAATGAATAATTCTTTCAAAACCAAAATTGCAGAATTAGGAAACCATTATAATGAAGAAAATATCTCTCTAAAAAGCAAAGTGTATGATATGGAAAAGGAGCTCCAAAAACTAACCAAGGAAAATGATTTGCTAAAAACCAGAATCAACCAAATTGAAACAGACAATTCTATGAGGAACCAAGAATTAGTCAAACAAAACAACAAAAATGAAAAATTAGAAAAAGAGGTAAAATATCTCAATGGAAAAATAACTGATCTGGAAAACAGATCCAGGAGAGAGAACCTTAGGATCATAGTCTTACCAGAAAATCATGATGAAAAAAATGAGCCTGGACAACATTCTCAAAGAACACATTAAGCAAAACTGCCCTGAAATACTAGAACCTGAGGGTAAAATAGAAATTGAGAAAATCCACTGGAAACCTCCTGAAAGAGATCCCAAATTGAAAAGTCCTTGAAATGTGGCCAAACTTGAGAACTACCAGGTAAAAGAGAAAATACTTCAAGTGGCCAGAAAGAAACAATTCAAATATCGAGGAAGCACAGTGAGGATCACAAAGGATTTGGCAGCATCTACACTGAAAGATCTGAGGCAGTGGAATTCAATTTTCCACAAGGCAAAAGAGTTGGGGTTAAAACCAAGGTTCACCTACCCAATGAGACTGAGCATATTCTCCCAGGCAAAGAGATGGTCATTCAATGATATAACAGGTTTCCATACCTTCCTGATGAAAAAGCCAGAGCTCAATGGAAAATTCAACCTCCAATTAAGAGATGCAAGAGTGACATAGAAATGTAAACAAGGAATACACACACACACACACACACACACACTGTTATTTAATAAGAGCAAACTGTTTATAGACAAGTAGAGGGTATGAGTATAAATTACACAAAATGACGATTAAAAAAAAATCTTAGGAGTGGCCAGGTGGCTCAGCGAGTAAGAGCACCGGCCCCAGTGTCGAGATCACCTGGGGATTGAATCTGGGCTCAGATACTTAGCACCACACCCAGAAATAACTGGCCATGTAACCTTGAGCAAGTTACTTAACCCCTATTGCTTAAAAAAAATCTTATTAAGGACTGCAAAGGAAGAAGAGGAATGAATGGAGTGGAAAAGGGTAAATTATGCCATATAAAGAGGCATAAAAACAATATAGCAGAGGAAAAGAAGGGAGGGAGATAAGTATTATATGGGCTTTTCCCTCATTGGGTCTGGTTCAAGGAGGGAATAACATCCAGTTAAGCACAGAGCTTTATGGACAAGGGACACAAAACGTATCATATTAGAGGGAAAGAGGGGAGGGAGGGGAGCTTCGCATGAGATTTGCTCCTGTCACTCTTGGTGCGAAGAAGAAATAACATACTTCATTAAGTATAAAAATCTCCTACAGGCAGTAGGAGGGGGAAAGGGCTACCAAAAGGGGGTGTGATTAGTAGGGAAGGAAGAAGTAAGGGGGAAGGTCAGGAAAAGGGAGGAGGGCTGATAAGGCAATACTGAGGAAGGCGGTGGTCAGAAGGAAAACTATTAAGGAGGGAAAGGGAGAAGGGGAGAAAAATATGAGAATTAACGGGGGAGGGAATAGGATGGAGGGAAACAAATAGATAAAAACCATTACAGTGAATGACAATGGAATGAACACTCCCATAAAAAGGAGGCATATAGCAGAATGGATTAAAAATCAAAATCCTACAATATGCTGTTTACAAAAAACACATCTGAAACAGAGGGATAAACACAGGGTAAAGGTAAAAGGCTGGAGTAAAATATATCATGCCTCAGCTAAAGAAAAAAAAAAAGCAGGGGTAGCAATCTTTATCTCAGATAAAGCAAAAGAAAAAATTGACCTAATAAAAAGAGATAAGAAAGGAAACTATATACTGCTAAAAAGCACCATCAAGAATGAAGCAATATAATTACTTAACATATATGCACCACGTGGTATAGCATCCAAATTCCTAGAGGATAAAGTAAGGGAATTAGAGGAAGAAATAGATAGCAAAACAATGCTAGTGGGAGACCTTAATCTCCCCCTCTCTGAGCTTGGTAAATCCAACCTCAAAATTAACAAGAAAGAAATTAAGGAGGTGAATAGAATTTTGCAGAGGGTATGTATGACAAATCTCTAGAGAAAACTGAATGGGAATAAAAAGGAACATACCTTCTTCTCAGAAGTACATGGCACATACAAAAAAATTGACCATGTACTAGGACATAAAACCTCTCAATTCAGTACAGAAAGGCAGATATAATAAATGCATCATTCTCAGATCATGATGCAATAAAAACCATATGCAATAAAGGGCCATGGAAAGACAGATTAAAAACTCATCGGAAACTAAACAACTTAATCCTAAAGAATGAATGTGTCAAACAAGAAATCATAGAAAAAATGAGTAACTTCATTCAAGAGAAAGACAATAATGAGACATCATACCAAAATTTGTGGGATGCAGCAAAGGCTGTTCTTAGGGGAAGTTTTATATGCTGGAGTGCATACATGAATAAATTAGAGAAAAAAGAGGTAAATGAATTGGGCATGCAATTCAAAAAGCTAGAAAAAAATAAATTGAAAATCCACAATTAAAAACTAAATTACAAACACTGAAAACAAAAGGAGTGATTAATAAAATTGAAATTAAGAAAATTATTGAATTAATGAATAAAACTAAGAGTTGATTTTATGAAAAAACAAATAAAATCGCTAGACCCTTAGTCAATATGATAAAAAAAGAAAGAAGAAAACCAAATTATGAGTATCAAAAATGAAAAGGGTGAACCTAACATCAATGAAGAGGAAATTAAAACAATAATTAGCAATTATTTTACACAGTTGAATTCACATAAATTTGACACTCTTAGTTAAATGGATGAATGTTTACAAAAATACAAGTTGCCCAGATTAACAGAAGAGTAAATAAATTAAATAAATTACTTAAATAATCCCATCTCAAAAAAATAAAAATCAAACAAACCATCAGTGAACTCTCTGGGGGAGGGGGGGGAACTCCAGGACCAGATGGACTTACTAGTGCATTCTATCAAAAATTTAAAGAATAATTGGTTCCAATACTCTACAAACCATTTGGGAAAATTAGTGAAGAAGGAGTACTACCACATTCATTTTATGACACAATTATGTTTGTGACACCTAAATCAGGAAGAGGTAAAACAGAGAAAGAAAATTATAGACCAAACTTCCTCATGAATAGAGATGCAAATTTTTAAATAAAATATTAGCAAAAAGACTACAGCAACTTATCTCAAGAATAATACATTTTGATCAGGTAGGATTTATCCCAGGAATCCAAGGATGGTTTAATATTAGGAAAACCATCAGCCTAATTGACAATATCAACAATAAAACTAACAAAAAACATGATTATCTCAATAGATGCAGAAAAGACTTGACAAAATACAACATCCATTCCTATTAAAAACACTAGAAAGAATAGGAATAAATCAAGCCTTCCTTAAAATAATAGGTAGCATGCATTTAAAGCCATCAGCAAGCATTATATTTAATGGGGAGAAAATAGAAGCATTTCCAATAAGATCAGGGGTGAAACAAGGATGTCCACTCTCACCACTCTTATTTAATCTGGTACTAGAAATGTTAGCAGAAGCAATTAGAGAAGAAAAAGAAATCAAAGGAATCAAATTAGGCAAAGATGAAACCAAGCTATCACTCTTTGCAGATGATATGATGTTATACTTAGAGAATCCTAGAGATAAAAAAAAAAAACTACTTGAGACAATAAATTAATCTGGCAAAGTTGCAGGATATAAAATAAACCCACATAAATCCTTGGCATTCCTGTATATTTCTAATGAAATTCAACAGCAAGAGATAGAAAGAGAAAACCCATTTAAAGTTACTGCAGACATTATAAAATACTTGGGCATCTACCTGCCAAAACAAACCCAAGACCTATAAGAACACAACTACAAAATACTTTTCACACAAATAAAGTCATATCTAACTAATTGGAAAGACATCAATTGCTCAATGCTGTGTCTAGGTAATACAATAAAACGACAATTTTACCTTAATTAAATTACATATTTAATGCCATACCAATCAGTTTACCATAAAAATACCTTATAGAGCTAGAAAAAAAAATAGTAACAAAATACATTTGGAAGAACAAAAGTCCAGAATATCAAGGGAATTAAAGAAAAGAAATGCTAAGGATAGTGGACTAGCTATTTCAGATTTTAATCTGTGCTATAAAGCAGTAGTCATCACAACTACTTGGTACTGGCTGAGGAATAGAGTAGTGGATCAATGGAATAGATTGGGTACAGAAGAATCATCAGTCTATGACTATCATAATCTACTGTTTGATAAACACAAAGACCCTAGTTTTGGGGATAAGAACTCACTATTTGACAAAAACTTCTAGGAAAACTGGAATATAGCATGGCAGAAACTTGGCATAGACCAGTATCTAACACCATATACCAAAATCAAGTCTAAATGTGTGCATGATCTATGTATAAAGACTAATACTCTAAGCAGTCTGGGAAAGCAAGGAATAGTTTACCTGTCAGATTTTTGGAGAGGGGAAGACTTTGTGACCAAACAAGAATTAGAGGGCATTATAAAATGCAATATGGAGAATTTTGATTACATTTAATTGAAAAACTTCTGTACAAACAAAGCCAATGTAACCAGTATTAAGAGGGAAGTGCAAAATTGGGAAAGAATTTTTACAACCTATGTCACTGATAAAGGACTCATTTCTAGAATATACAGAGAATCAAGTCAAATCTATAAGTCATTCCCCAATTGATAAATGGCCAAAGGGTATGAACAGGCAGTTTATAGAGGAAGAAATTAAAGGTATTTATAAGCATAAGAAAAATGCTCTAAATCACTATTTATTAGAGAAATGCAAATCAAAACAATTCTGAGGTACCACATCTCACCAGTCAGATTGACTAATTTGACAAAACAGGACAATGCCAAATGATGGAGAGGATGTGGACAAATTGGAACACTAATGCATTTCTGGTGGAGTTGTGATCTGATCCAACCATTGTGGAAAGCAATCTGGAATTATGCCCAAAGGGCTATAAATCATTTCATATCCTTTGACCCAGAAATACCATTTTTAGGGTTGTATCCCAAAGAGAACATAGAAGTTGGAAAAAGACCCATATGTACAAAAATATTTATAGCAGCTCTTTTTGTGGTTGCAAAGAACTGGAAATTAAGGGGGCGTCCATCAATTGGGGAATGGCTGAACGAGTTGTGGTATATGCATGTTATGGAATATTATTGTGCAATAAGAAACGAGGAGCAGATGGACTTCATATTTACCTGGAGAGGCTCATACGCACTGATGCTGAGTAAGAAGAGTAGAGCCAGGAGGAATTTGTACACAATTACAGGCACAACGTAAGTGTGATGACCAGCTTTGATAAACTGGACTCTTCTCAGTAATCCAGAGTCATAAGTCAAACCCAAAAGACTCATGATGGAGAGAGATGTTTGCATCCAGAGAAAGAACTGAAATTGAACCCAGATTAAAGCAAATTAACTGCTCTTTTTAATTTTCTTGTTTGGTTTTGTTTCTTCTTTCCCATTCTTCATTCCATCTGTTACAATCCTTCTTTATAACCTGACTAATGCCTAATGTGAAAGTATTTGCAGATACTATACTTGATTATATGCTGCCATGTGGAGGGGGGGAGGGGGAGAGAAAATTTTAAACTCAAGAATTGTAGTAATGAATCTTGTAAACTAAAAGTAAACAAATTAATAAAGACCAAAAAATAACTTACAAAAAACAAGATTGTGTCAAACCTCATAGCTGAATGATTTTTCCTTTGTTCATGATTCTTGCTATACACCTAACAACTGCTTATCAGCTGATGCTAATTAAACTTTTGTCCTTTGCCTTACCTCATGATTTATTGGCCTATATTCAAACAGGCAAAAGCAGGGGGAATTATTCTCTGAGAGGGTATAAGGACTATTGGGTCTATGAATTCTCCAATATAAGTGCTTTGACCAAGGGAAAGTAATTGAATTTATTGAGTCCCCATAGTGTAAATAGCACCTGAATGCAAAATAATTCAGTCATTCTTGGAATTTAACTAAAAAGTCATTGATACAGCTTGGATGCTAAGAAAGATGCAAAGACTTCTGTAGAAGGAGAAAAAATTGTAGCTTATGTTTCACCACTAATCTCATTGAGATTCCAACCCTTGTTCCCTCACAAGATCCCTTAACTTGTAGAAAAATAATCAATATCCAAAAAATTATTAATGTAGAAAATGTATAAACTATGCTTAGACAAAGTACAAATATCCAAAGTAAACAGAATATAACTCCTGTCACAAAATGATTTTAACTTATTTAATATCTGTATTCTATGAAACAAAATATACAATATATTGACAGTAGTTAATAACATATTTTATGTCATCTCCCCTACTAAAATATGAATTACTTTAGAGAAGAGACTGTCTTATTTTTTATATTTACCTCCGTAGCTAAACATAGTGCTTTGCATATAGTAAATGCTTGATTTTTTAATTTATAAATACTACATAATTATTTCTTGTGTGGATCATAAATTGCACAATGAAGCAGTTTAAGAAACTATGACAAAACCATTTTGATCAGCTTATTTCTCGTGTTGGAAGCAGTGAACAGGAAGACCTGGAATTTTGACTATGTGACACCTATTATGTGACCAAAGGCAAGTCACTCAATCTCTCAGGTTTCCAAATAACTTTTAAGACTATAAAATGCAAATAACTTGCCAATATTCATCATCAGAGGGAGTTTCCACACTATGAATCCCCTAAGCTGAAGAAATCACAGATCTAAACAAAAAATAAAAATCCTCATATGCATCTAAATACTCATTTGACTCATTGATCAATCAATAATAGACTTTCTCATTTAAAGACAACATCAACTTTTTCCTGGATCAAATGCTTTAAATTTTTTTTAAATTAAATTAATCATACCATAGCAGAAAGTCCCTCTTATTCCATAGAATAAATCAAGAAATTCCAAGTTTTGTTATTTTTAATCTTAAATCAATAAAAATCACATTACATAAAATATTGAATATCTCTTCCTCTTGAACCAAATGAATAATGAATCTGGCTTTCTGACAAGTGGCAACTCATATCATGGAGTTTAAACTGAAAAGGGATTTTAGAGAACATCTCACCCAACCCCCTAATTTTACATACAGGGAAACTGAGTTTTAAGTTTAAATAATTTGCCCAATGTCATGCAGATAATAACTATCAAAACCCAGGTACTCTTAATGTTGATTGATTTCTTTAATTTTTATCAACATGCCATGTGGTTATTTTTCACCGCATGCCTAACAGTTTCCTCTTTCTACCTCTTTGTTCTTGATAGTCTCTGCTTCCTAGGTTTTCATGACACTGTTGCTTGTTGGTTCTACTTCTAACTTTCAGACAAGTTATCAGTTTCCTTTCCTGCATCTTCATCTAGGTTATTCCTCTTAATAGTAAATCCCCCTCCACCCAGGTTCTGTGTTTCTCTCTCTTGAGAATTATCCCATTCCTCAATGTCTTTTTACTGCTAGATCATTTTGCTTCCCTTTCACTGCCATAACTGGATTGGTTACCTACCAATTCTCTTAGAACCTGGACAAAACCTCTCTGTCACCATTTTTGTCCATTCTTCTACATACACAAGAAGTACTATAATGCAGGAGGTAGTTAGGGAAGTCAAATTCAGGTCAAGAATAAAGAGCCACCTGTAAGTTTATGGAGTAATATCCAGGCCCAAACCCTCTGTTGTAAATCACCAAAGCTGAAAGAGACTTTAAGAGATGAATGAATTCATTGGATACTTTTATACATATACAACAAAGGATGGACATCCCATTATGAAAAACAATGATATGGTGCCTCAAAATTGGTTTTTAAAAATTTGCTCAATATTTTTCTTTAATATTTCTATCTATGAATATCTAGAGTCCTGTCCAGCACAGGGAGAGAAGTGAAGAGTTGCAGGTACTACATAAAAAGATTAGTAAATTCTACATTGTGCTTCTTAATTTCTCCAGTGCTCCAATGCATGTGCAATTAATAGGAGAGGTAAAAAATTCCTTAGATGCAGTAACTCAGTCTAATGTTTTTTGGATGTCTCACAAGACTTAGTATATAGCATTCCTAATCAATAGTTACCAAAGGAAGCTTATTGAACTGAATGCATTTCTAAACTTAGGCAAGATTCAAAATAATTTGAACCTTAGAGTATCTCAGAACTTCAAGTAATAAGAAATCCACCTTCTAACTCTTAACAGAAGGCAAAACAAATAAACAAAGAAAAACTTCTAGAATTCCTTTAATCATGTTGCCAGTCAAGCCTCAGCCTTGGATCACTCCTACCATTCACTACCTTTCCTCCTACAAATACATTGCTGAATGAAAATGAAGAAAACAGTACAACCTTTCTGATTGGATCCATGAAAAATTTATGTTACACAGCTTTAACTGGCCTCCCACTGATGCCGGACAATCAATCCTACTATACCTCCCTTATGAAATCAATGATTCTTCTAAATTTTTCATCCTTCTTCACATCTCCCAGGGCTCCTCCTTTCTCCACTCCCTCAGCTGAGAAGCTTGCCTCATATTTTGCAGAAAACAAAACAAAACTGTGAGCTCCCTCTTCCACTCTAGTCCTCATCTCCTATCATTCTGTTACTATCTCTAACTTTGTGAGCACTGAAAACTTAAGAGACTTGCCATGGTCATATCCTTGAGCCCAGATCTCCCCTTATTCAAGGTCAGCTTTCTATCTTGTTACATTCTTTCTCATCAAATCAAAAGATAACAATGTATAAAATTGGTAGGGCCACAAAAATTCAGTCCTAGCATTTCACTGATTAGGAATTAAGACAAAAGATGGCCTGATTAACCATCAAAAAAACTATCAGTCTGGGAGGTGAAAACCCTCAATCTTTCTGGCCATAACAGAAGAGTGAGGCTGATGACTTTGCCTCACTTAAATCCATCAAGTCATTTGTTATTTCATTGGTACTCTTTGAGAACAAAGGACTTAACAACAACAACTGATTAGGAAATTTAGGCTTAGAATGCAACCTTGGGGAAAAAAATCACTAAACAGTGGTCAGAAGCCTCTTTTTGAGATTTATTTAGATTCTCAACAGAAAGTTAGAAATCTTAGACCTCTAGAATAATCATTCAATGAAAATGGGCAATTAGGTGGTAAAATGGTTAGACTGTCAGGCCTGGAGGCAGGAAGGCTCATTTTCCTGAGTTCAAATCTGGCCTCAAATACTTGCTAGTTTGTGTTACCCTAGCCAAGTCACTTAAACCTGTTCCCTTAGTTTCCTCAATTGGAAAATGAGCTAGAGAAGTAAATGGCAGATTATTCCTGTATCTTTGCTAAGAACACCCCCAAAAGAGGTCATGAAGGGAGGCAACAACAATCACCGAAAATACAAACTCACTGGAATGTCAATTTCAAAAAATTGGCAAATAAAATTTTAATTCCTCTGTGTGTATGTATATGATTGTGTGTGTGTTGTGTGTATTTCTGAAGGTATGTTTATGTGATTGTTGTTTTTACTTTCCTGTTCATTAGCATTCCATTTTCTTTGATTACATTTTCATGAACTCAGAAGATCTGTAATATAACCCATCTTTGGAGGTAGAAGAGTAAGGTCAATCTGTGCTGTTGCAGCCATTTAGTTATCTGGCATTACTATATGTTACAGCCTATAACAAATAGATTATTTAATTCCCTGCACAAAGTATCCTTACATTGTATAACATTGCAGGAGATTCATAAACAGATAGCAAACAAAACTCTTCATAATTTAATACACAAAAAAGCGCAATGGGTAATTGTGTTGCCCAGTTAGGATTTGGGATGATTTTACCAAGGGTGCTGTCAAAGAAAGTGAGTACATCTATGTGAATTATACATGCTGAACCTCTCAGTCCCCAGTGTGACTAATCTCCTCCCTTTTCGTGCCACAGCTGTTCCTAGTTTTCACTAGTTTTAAATAATTCGGTGAGATGCTTGAGAAATGAGGAATGATTTGCATAATTTTGAAGCTTGATTATTATTTGCACCAAACGTTGCTGATAGGCCAGATAACCTCAATGGGAATTGTCAAGATGCCCTTTGAATTTAAATTTTAAAGAAATTCTTTGTGAGAAAAGGTTGAAAAGAGGAAAATCATCACAATGTCATTTTGCATTTAATGTGCTAAAATTATAAAAGCAACATCTCCAAAGAATGGTGAGACTAGACTTATTGTACATGCTCTACTCCTGAACTGCTGAAAGTACTACTCCTGTCTCACAACATTTTAAAATCTCTAGCAATTTTATGCTCTTCTAGGTCAAATTCTCATATATTGGTTCTTCCAGAGTGTAAATTCATTCATGCACACCTACCCCATTTACTCTGTTCTCTATCATTGGATTCAAAATAAATGTTGTCAAGCATTTGCCAAACATTTAAAAGAGGCAAGGTCCTTATGCAAAAGGAATAAGTAAATAGCTAAATGGTGAGCATTAAGTCTACTCTACTTAAACAATTCCTATTAGTGCTTTCAACAATGTGAAAGACAAATTGAGCACAGAATTAAAAAAAATAATATTACTTAAGCTTTATGCAGAACTTAAAAGCCTGCAAAGCACTTTTTATTTATTACCACTTTTAATCCCCACAACAACATTGTGAGGTAGCTATTATAACCTTATTTTACAAATGTGGGAATAGGTTAAATAAGGTGAAGTGACTCACCCGGAGTTATACACTAATGAGTAAGCATTTGAACTCAAGTCTTCCTGAATCTAAATCTGGCACTCTATCCTTTACTCTATCCATTATGAGCTGCCTCTTAGTACTGCACAGATGAGTGTGTTATAATGGAAAGAGTACTTGATTTGGAAACATGAAACCAAGATTTTGAATCCTGCTTCATGCGTGACCTTGGGCAAGTCATTCAACATGTCTGGGCCTCAGTTTGTTTTTTTTAATCTGTAAATATGACATTAAAAAAAGAAACAGTAACAACAGCTTTTTTCAATCACTTGGAAATCTCTGTGGGTAATGTTTGGCAGGTTTTAGATCAGTGGCTTCAACATTTTTATCTTGTGTCTCTTTGGCAGTCTTGTGAAGTCTATGGATCTCTTACCAGAATATTTTTTAATGTAGAAAATAAAATAAAATTATATTAAAATTATATCGTAATAAAGATATATGTATATATATATATATATTTAGTAGCCAAATTTATAGACCCTCTAAACTCCCTCCAAAAATCTTTTCCATGGACTCCAGGTTAAGAAAACATATTCTAAATATTCTCGTTGCCTTACTGTTTTTCTGTAAATCTTTTTTCTTTTTATTTCGAATTTTTTGAGCTTAATGAGAGAACGAGATATGATAAAAAGATATGCTCTGACTAGAACACACTCCATGATATACTCAGTTTACATTATAGCCTTTTTTTGGGAAAGCATAGCTCAATACTGATTTGGTATTAAGCAATAAACCTTGGGTGATCCCTTTGCCTTCTCACCTCATGATAAGTTCTCAAGCGTGGGTTCCTCAGTTATTTAAAAGGAGAGAAATACTCTGATTTGTTCTTTCCATTTTCTATTCTTTTTTTTCACTCTAATTTATTTTTTAATGCTTAATTAATTCTGATTTACATCATTCCTCTCCTCCAGATTTTGAGTTGCAAATTTTCTACACGTTTTTCCCCTACCCACTGCCCCAAAATAGCAGTCCCACAGGATATCCCCTCCTCCAATCTGCTCTCTCCCACATTTTCTACCATACCCCTTTTGACATTTCCAAAGGACCTCTATGTCTCAGTGCCTGTATATCTTATTTCCCAATTACATGTAAGATGTTATTAATAATAGTATATATATGTTTTTATATGCATACATATTTGAATATTTTATTTTAAAACTTTCAGTTCCAGATTCATTCCCTTCCTTCCTTGTCACCCACCCTTACTGGGAAGATAAGCAGTTCAGTATAGGTTGTACATGTGTGGCTAATGCAAAACAATAACATAGTAGATATATTGTAAAAGACTGACTATATTTCTCTCCCTCCTATCCCACCTCCCACTTGTTCTATTCTCTACTTTAATCCCATCTTTTTTCAAAAGTGGGTGCTTCCAACTTCCCTCCCCCCCCAGCCTGCCGTCCCTTCCATCATCCCCCCTCTCATCCCCTTCCCCCACTACTCTCCTGGAGGGTGAGATCCCCTATTTAGTGTGTATTTCACTCCCTCCTCAAGCCAGATTCAATGGGAGTAAGGTTGGCCCATTCCCTTTTGCCTTCCTATTCTTCCCCTCTATTGTTACCATTTTCCCTTGCCTCTTCTATATGAGATAGTTTACCCCAATCTGTGTCTGCATATCTCCTCTCATTATATTCCTCTCACCTCTTAATTTCACCTTTTAAGTATCATCTCTTCCTGTTAAATTGGTCCTGTGCCCTCTATCTATGTATACCTGTAAACATATATACACACATTCACACATGTATTCATATGCCCATATACACTTATATATTGACATATGTATATATTTCTAATCCCTTCAACTACTGAGAAAAGTTTCTTAAGTTACAATTATTGTTTTTCCATGGAGGAATGTTAATAGTTCAACTTTGACAAGTTCCTTATTTCTTTTCCCTGTTTACCTTCTCATGCTTCTCTTGCTTCTTGTATCTGAATGTCAAATTTTCTGTTCAACTCTGGTTTTTTCAGGAAGAATGCTTGAAAGTCCTCTATTCCACTGAATGACCATATTTTCCCCTGAAACATGATACTCATTTTTGCTGGGTAAGTGATTCTTGCTTTTAATCCCAGCTCCTTTGACCTCGAGAATATCGTATTCCAAGCCCTTGGATCCCTCAGTGTAGAAGCTGCCAGATCCTGGGTTATCATGATTGTGTTTCCACAATATTCAAATGGTTTATTCCTGCCTGCTTGTAAAATCCTCTACTTAATCTGGGAATTGTGGAACATGGCTATAATATTCCTAGGAGTTTTCTTTTTGGGATCTTTTTCACGAGGTGATCGGTGGATTCTTTCAACCTCTATTTTGCCCTCTGGTACTAAAACATCAGGGCAGTTTTCTTTGAGAACTTCCCGGAGGATGATTTGTAGGTTCTTACTTTAGTCATGGCTTTCATGTAGTCCAATAATTTTTAAATGATCTCTCCTGGATCTATTTTCCAGGTCAGTGGTTTTTCCCATGAGATATTTCACATTGCCTTCTATTCTTTCATTTGTCTGGATCTGTTTAACAGCATCTTGATTTCTCATGAAGTCATTAGTTTCCATTTGCTCCAATCTAATTCTGAAGCAATGATTCTCCTCATTGAGCTTCTGAGATTCTTTTTCCATCTGGCAAATTTGGCTTTTTATGGCATTCTTCTCCTCATTGTCTTTCTGAGCCTCCTTTGCCATTTGAGTCAGTCTGTTTTTTAAGGTATTATTTTCCTCTGGCAGGCTGTTGACTCTCATTTCATAATTTTCTGGCATTGTTCTCATTTCTCTTCCCAGTTTTTCCTCCACTTCTCTTAACTGCTTCTTAAGGTCCTCTATGGCCTGTACCCAGCTTGTATTTTCCTTTGAAGCTTTTGGTGCAGGAGTTTGGACTTCACTGTTTTCCTCCTGTTCCATGCTTTGCTCCTTTTTATCCCCAAAATAGGAGTCTAATGTTGGAATCTTCTGTCTGCTTTGTTTCCTTTGCCTGCTCATTTTGCCACTCAATTACTTGACTTTTGGGCTTTTTGCCACAGTAGGACTCTGCCACCCGACAGGGGAGCTTTGTCCCAAACACTGGGGTTTTCTCAGCTGCCGGAGGTATTAGATGGGTACCCTCTCTGAGGTCTCTGCACACTCTGGCAAGCTGGACACACACCCCAGTGCCTCCACCCTAGACTGCAAACCAGATCCAAGCAGGTTAAAGCAAGAGTGATTACCCCTCAGACTGGTCTCTTTGTCCCCCTACACCCTGCCAGCCAGGAGCTGAAGCTGCCACATGGCACTGGCTGGCTTTGCCAGAGTCTCAGAGGCTTCTTGCCCCGGGGATAAAAGCCATGCACTCCCACTTACTGGTCCCAAAGTCCAGACTGCACTGACCTCTCACTTTGTTCTTTGCATCTATGTGTTAATAAATCTGGAAACGACCACAGCTGCTGCTGATCTGGAGTCCCTCTGGCCACCGGCTGCTCAGGTCCACCCTGAGGCTAAAGCCTTGGAGTGGGCCTGGGCTCAGCTCCCAGAGCGCTGTGCTGGATTCCTGCCAGACTGCCTGGCTGTCCTCAGTGGGAGGTTAGCTTCTCTGTGTCATTTTGTGGGTTCTGCAGCTCCAAAGTTTGTTTAGACTCCCCTTTTTACATGGATTGGGGAAGGTAGAAGCCGGAGCTGCAGGAAGGTCATGCTTCTACTCTGCCATATTGGCTCTGCCCCCCCCCCCCTTTTTCTATTCTTTGGTGGACCAAATAGATAACATTGGTTGTACATCCTGTGAGGGGATGAGGGAAAAATGAATTCCTTTTCTTTACTCTGGCAGCATGGTGACTGAGGGAATATCACAACTATGTAAAGACTCAACTAGTTGAGATCATCCTGCGTTTTCTGCTTTGTGTTTCTTTGCTGAGCATATATGACTAAAGAATGACCCGGAAATTGATATTTCAAGCCCTAGAGGATGATTCATATGTTTGAGAGGTGGGAACTCCAGGGTTCCTCAGTCAAAGCTGACTGATAGTAGGAGTTTTCACATCAGAGAGAAGGACCATCAAGAAGAAATTAAGCTAACTACTAGAAGACATAGATCTGAAGAAAATTATTTGGATATTTCAGAGACATGGGGAAACCTTTTCTGAAAATATTCATTTATTTAGTTACTTTTTAATTTTCAACATTAACTTGTATAAGATTTTGAGTTCTAAATTTTTCCCTAAACCTCACTTACCCCTTCTCCAAGATGGCATGAAATCTGATATAGGTTATATATGTACAATCATACCAAACATATTTCCATATTAGTCACATCACAAAAGAAAAAGCAGAACAAAAGAAGAAAAACCACAAGACAGAAAAAAATAGAAAATTGTATGCTTTGATCTGCATTCAGACTCCATAGCTCTTTTCGTGAATGTGGATAGTATTTTCCATAATGAGTACTTTGTAGTATATTGTACTTTCATTGTTGAGAAGTGGTAAGTTTATCAAAGCTATTCCTTAAACAATGTTGCTCTTATTGTGTACAATGTTCTCGATCTGTTCGCTTCATTCAGCGTCAATTCATGTAAGTTTTCCAGGTTTTTTTTGAAATCTGCCTGCTCATCATTTCTTATGGAACAATAGGATTCCATTACATTCATATACCACAGCTTGTTCGGCCTTTTTCTGAATGTTGGGCATTCCTTCCATTATCATTTTTTGTCACCACAAAAAGAGCTGTTATTAATAGTTTTGTACATGTGGGTCCTTTCCCTTTTTTATTATCTCTTTGAGATACCAACCTAATAGTGGCATTCCTGGTTCAAAAGGTATTTAGAGTTTTATAGTCCTTTGGGCACATTTCCAAACTGTTCTCCAGAATGGTTGGTTAAGTTCACAACTCCACATGGTAAAACTTGAAAAGCCCATTCAGTAGTCAAGCAAAGTGTTTCATATTCTTATGTTATAATAATATAATAGTTATTATTTACTGCTGCATAAGTTTTTCTGTGAATATATGATTGTGATAGCATTTAGTTGCATGGAAAGGAAGCAAACAAACATCTTACAACTGACTTAAATTGAATGTGGAATACCTTTTTCCCATCTTGGGGTAGAATCTAGACATTAACTGAACCTAAGTTTTAAATATTTTTTCTTAAAACTTTAGGGTAGAGATTTAGAGTCAGAGAGTTTGATACAAAAGAGTCCTACCCTTGTTTTTAAGGTCTTGGATTCAGTGACTAAATGCAGATTGCTACACAAACGATTCTGGAGTTCAGAGAGGCTCCTTAAGGAAAAGGCAGAGGGGGAGCTCTCCAGAACATTTGGGCCCACAAGTAAATTTGCTTCTTATTTCTTAGAAATTCCAGAATCTTCAAGGTTCAAACTGTATTCAGATTGGCCTCCAAGTCAGTCTTAGAATGTCCATACCTAAAAATCAAAGGCTAAAAGCTAATAGATACGATTGATAGATGCCTTATTCTTTCCTAAATTAGCCCTGCTGTACAAAGAACAGGACTCAGAAATTCTCACACTGAACTAGGAAAAGTAACATGAACCTGATGCAAGAGAGGGCTGGTAAATGTTTAACAACTGACTCTCTGTCTTTCTCTGTACTCATATGTACAGATGAATGTATGTATAATTGTCAAATATTTATATAAATACATATATGCATGACATTCCTTTAAGATAAATTTAGATTATTAATACTTTATAATTTCATTGAGTCTGAACAATCAACAGAACAATACAGCAAACTCTGAAATTTTTAAATTATTTTTTATGTTACATCATTCATTTCCACAAGATTTTGAGTTACAAATTTTCCCCCATTTTTCCCTTACCCACCACCCCAAAAGAGCGATCCCACTGAATATTGCCTCCCCCAATCTACTCTCTCTCATATTTTCTCCCATATCACCTCCAACTTTCTGTAGGGCATGGTGGATCTCTATACCCCAGTACCTGTATATCTTATTTCCCAAATACATGTAAAATAATAATAATAATAGTTATAATAGACATGTATTTTTAAAATTTGATTTTAAACCTTTGAATTCCAGATTCTTTCCCTACCTCCCTCTTCACCCAACCTTACTGGGAAGATAAGCAATTCAATATAGGTTGTACATGGGTAACTATGCAAAACATTTCATAGTGGATATATTGTAAAAGACTGACTATATTTCCCTCCATCCAATCCCATCCCCCACTAGTCCTATTCTCTACTTTGATCCTGTCCCTTTTCTAATGTGGGTGCTTCCAACTTCCCTGTCCCCCAGTCTGCCCTCCTTTCCATCATCCCCCCTCTTGTCACCCTCCTCCCTACTCTCCTGTAGGGTGAGATACCCTGTTTAGTGTGTATGTCGTTCCTTCCCTAAGCCAAATTCAATGAGAATAAGTTTGACTGATTCCCTTTTGCCTTCCTGTTCTTCCCCTACATTGTAACTGCTTTCTCTTGCCTCTTCTATATGAGATAATTTACCCCATTCTATCTCTCCCCATCTCCTCTCATTATATTCCTCTCTCATCTCTCAATTTCACTTTTAATTATCATGCCTTCCTATTTAAGTAGTCCTGTGCCCTCTGTATACCTGTACACATATATAGAGACACATATATATATTCATATGCCCATTTACCCACCTATATAGACATATGAATGTATAGATATACATACATAAATATACATATACAAAAACATATACATATACACACATATATTTGTATTCCCTTCTCATATTGAGAAAAGTTTCATCAGTTACAATTATAATTTTTCCTTGTAGGAATGTAAGTGGTTCAACTTTGATAAGTTCCTTATTAGTTCTTTTCCCTGTTTACCTTCTCATGCTTTCTTTTGCTTCCTGTATCTGAAAGTCAAATTTTCTATTCAACTCTGTTGTTTTCAACAATAATGCTTGAAAGTCCTCTATTCCACTGAATGACCTTATTTCCCCCTGAAACATGATACTCAGTTTTCTTTGGTTGGTGATTCTCTCCTTTGACCTCCGGAATATCATATTCCAAGCCCTTTGATCCCTCAGTGTAGAAGCTACCAGATTCTGTGTTATCCTGATTGTGTTTGCATGGTATTCAAATTTTTTCTTCCTAGCTGCTTGTGATATTTTCTCCTTGATTTGGGAATTCTGAAAACTGGCTATAATATTCCTAGGAGTTTTCTTTTGGGGATCTGTTTCAGGAAGTGATTGGTGGATTCTTTCAACCTCTATTTTCCCCTCTGGTTCTAAAACATCAGGGCAATTTTCCTTGAAAACTTCTTGGAGGATGATTTCTAGGTTCTTTTTTTATCATGACTTTCAGGAAGTCCAATTATTTTTAAATTATCTCTCCTGGATCTATTTTCCAGGCCAGTGGTTTTCCCAATGAGATATTTCACATTCCCTTCTATTTTTTTCATTTGCTTGGGTCTATTTAATAGTATCTTGATTTCTCATAATGTCACTAGCTTCCATTTGCTCCAATGTAATTCTGAAGGAATGAGTCTCTTAAGTGAGCTTTTGAGATTCTTTTTCCACCTGGCAAATTTGGCTTTTTAAGACTTTCTTTTACTCTTTGGCTTTTTGAGCCTCTTTTGCCATTTGAGTTAGTCCATTTTTTTTTAAAGCAATAGAGGTTAAGTAACTTGCTCAAGGTTACACGGCCAGTTATTTCTGGGTGTGGTGCTGAGTGTCTGAGCCCGGATTTGATCCAGGTCATCCCGACACTGGAGCCGGTGCTCTTACTCGCTGAGCCACCTGGCCGCCCCTAAGATTTGAACTCAGGTCCTGACTCCAACCTCCACATTCTTTTCACTGTGTCACTAGCTACCTGAGCAGATGTGGGGCTGGGATTCCAGGGCCTGGTGTCTGACTCCCGATGAGTTAGTCCATTTTTAAGGTGTTATCTTCTTCAGCCAGGTTGTTTATTCTCATTTCATAATTTTCTTGGATCATTCTCATTTCTCTTTCCAATTTTTCCTCCACTACTCTTATTTGGTTTTCAAAATCCTTCTTAATCTCCTCTATGGCCTTTAAGCAGCTTAATCTTTTGATATAAGCTTTTGGTGCAGGAGTTCTGACTTCACTGTCTTCCTCCAGTTCCATGACCCAACTGTTTTTCTCCCCAATATGTAATCTAAACTTGGACCACTGTGGTTTTCTTGCTTTCATTGCTTGCTCATGTAGCCACTCAATTGCTTGACTTTTGAGTTTTTTGCCACAGTAGAACTTTGCTACCAGAAGGGAGAGCTTTGTCCCAATTGCTGGAATTTTCTTAGATGCTGGAACTATTAATTGGCTGCTCTCTCTGAAGCCTCCACATGCACTGTCACACTGGTTTTGCACCCTAGGACCTCCACCACAAGCAGTGATCCAGATCCAAGCAGGTTTAACCAAGAGCAATTTCACCTCAGACTGGTCGCTTGCGCCCCCCTACAATCTGCAGGCCTGGAGCACTGAAGAAGCCAATTGGCAGTGGCTGGATGGCCACCAAGCCTCAGCCTTTTCTCTCCCCAGGGGCAAAGGCTGGACCACACTCCCAATCTCCCATCCAAAGTCCACACTGCACTGACCTCTAAGTTTGTCCTTAGCAACTATGGGTTCTAATTCTAGAAACCACCACAGCGGCCAGTGATCTGAAGTCCCTCCAGCCAGCAGTTAGTTGTGGCAACCCTGAGGCTAAAACCTCAGGCTCTTTCAGGGCTGGGCTTAGCTCCCAGAGTGCTGTGCTGGTCCCTTCCTGCCAGCCTGCCATACTGTCTTTAGTGGGACGTTAGCTTCTCTGTTTCATTTTGTGTGTTCTGTAGCTCCAAAGTTTGTTTAGAGTCATTTTTTACATGAATTGGAGCAGGTGGGAGCGGGAGCCCCAAGGAAGTGCTGTTTCTACTCCGCCATCTTGACTCTGCCACCCCAAACTCTGATTTTGAAGGTGTACATGCTCATGGTAAAAGTGTGTAGTAACTATCTCTCATGAGCCAGTATGAGCTAGCTCTAGTACATACCAGGCTTGATGTAACCTTGGTATTAGGTTTAATAAGTAACCTATTTCAGGATCATTGACTCTTTTCCACCTTCTTCAATATCATGATGAATACTATACTTGAGGCCCAAAGATTTCTCTTTGTTTTCTGCTAAAAATTTTTAGTGATCCATCCTGATCCCTCCAGGAACACTTGACTATATTTATCCTTCTGGGAACTTTGCTACAGATGTATCCTTTGCTCTGAACCTTCCTGTTTTGTATCCCTCATCCTGCTGGGTGACTCATTAGTCCTTGAGGGCCTTTTCTCTGGAAGCCTTAAAGTCTCTTCCCCAAGAAAAACAGAAGCATTGGTCCAAGAAGATGACTTGTAATATCTGTTCCTATTGCAAATATTACAATTCCATGATGAATTGATATATACATATATATGTATATATACACACATATGTGTACATATATGCTTATACATATATAATTTATAATATTAAAAACCTTACTTAGTAAACATAGTAAGGATATATAAACTATGAGGGTATAGAAATAATAATATGTGGAAACCGATTAGGTAAACAAAGACATTATTTGAGAGCTCATAATATAGCAGAACTTTATGAAACTGATGTAGAGAGATAGACTCATATTCTCTTTAGAGGTACATGATTTACAGACTCCTACTCTACAGCATTATTAAAGTTTTACAGGGGTAAGAATAGTTCCATTTTATTGTTGTTTGTCAGCCATGTCTAATTTTTTGTGACCCCCATTTGGGATTTTCTTGGCAAAGATATTGGAGTGGTATGGCATTTCCTTCTCCAGTTTATCCTATAGATGAGGAAACTGAAGCAAAACAGTGTTAAGTGACGTGCCTAGGTAAGTGGCTGAGACTAGATTTGAACTCAGGTCTTCCTGACTCCGGGCAAAGCACTCTATTTACTGCACTACCTAGCTGCCCTGAATTGTTCCATAGTGTATCCAAATCCATGAACAGGGCAACATCTTAAAAATAGTTTTCTCTGATGAAATAAATCTTCACCTAATGATATCAGATGGAGTAAGATGATACTGTAATGATGACAGTATTAATAACAAAAACGACAGAAACATCATCAAGAGCTTCATCAGTATTTTATCATAATAAAATTGGATGACTTCTTACCAATAGAGGCAAGGGCTTCATACAGCTTTTGCTCAATGGTGTCCTCAGGTCTAAACGTTTTGACCAGTACAGGGTAATAACAGAAAACAGCTTTTTTCTAGACCTAGATGAGACAAAATTAGAAATGAAATTAAAAAAAAAAACTCCTAAAATCTTAATATGGAAAGGTGAAAAATGTTTGGAAAGATTTGTTACTAAAATGATTATCAAGTTGAGGAGGCAGCTGTGATCATGAATGCTTCTCCCTAACATCACTAAAGTATATTTAACCAGTCTCTGGCTTTCTGAACTTAATTTAAGCTAATGTAACACACGCTAGTGGAGCTACCTACCAATACCATTTAAGATGCTATTGGTCTTTGACTGTGGTTCTGCTTGTGGGAAGAGGTTCTCCCTAAAACATATACTGCTGCTGTGCTTTGGGATATTGATAACTTTACTTTTGCCCCCTTGGATGCAGCTCAGTAATACTGAGTATAAAACTACAAATCAGTGATCTTTATTACATGTTCCAGTTAAATAAATTGTGTGATAGGCTACTCTTGGGCAATTAATATATTCATGAATGACTATTAATGTGTACAAAGTTAAATTAAATTAAATTAAAATTGAATGATTTACATTCCTGCAAAGAAAGAAGATATTTGTAACTTATGAGACTTTCATCAGTATTGGGGTAGTTGAAGGTAATTATACATATGGAAGCTATAGGGTGAGTTGAATATGAAGGGATGATATCTAAAAAATAAAATTAAGGGGTGATAGAAATATATTGGGAGAAGGAGAAATGGAGAGATAGAATAGGGGAAATTATCCCACATAAAAGAGACAAGAAAAAACTGTTACAATGGAGGAAAAGAGGGGGGAAGGTGAAAGGTAATGAGTCAACCTTACTCTCATTGGATTTGGCTTTAGGATGGAATAACATACATACTCAATTGGGTATCTTACCCCACAGGAAAGAAGGGGAAACAGGATAAGATGGGGAGGGATGGTAGAAGGGAGGGCTGATTGAGGGAGGTGATAGAAGCCAACACTTTTGAAAAGGGGTAGGGTCAAAGGAGAAAATAGAATAAATGGGGGCCAGGATAGGAAGGAAGGAATTATAGTTAGTTTTTCTCAATATGATTATTATGGCAATGTTTTGCATAGCTACACATATATTGAATTGCTTGTCTTCCCAGTGGAGGTTGGTGGGAAGGGATGAAGGGAGAGAATATGTATTTCTTATTGGTTTATTTTTTCCTATCTATTCTGAGTCTGTTTTTTTGTAGGTGCAGGTATCTTCTGGTGAGTAATTCCCCTCCTTCAATTCCAGTTAACATGTGCTTTATAATTTTTAACCTTAAAGAGTTTACAGTCAGTATGTGCCAGAAGGGGGACGTGATGTCAGATCTTCCTGAATCTTAGACTGCTTCTCTGTCAGCTAACCCATAGTGTCTCTCTCTCACTTACACTGATTCTGTCAAAAGTAAATACAATATGCAAAAATCCGTATTTTCTCCATTTATGTGGGGGATTGACTTCATTACACCAATGTCATGCGATTAAAGCTTAATTTCAGGGAAGAGTCATGATTTGCCAAATTTGGGGCCTAGGGAACTGATTCTGATTTAGTAAATCTGTAGTAATTCGCACTCCCTAGATAAAGAGTTGTTACGGACATCCAGAGTTATTCTCCTAGAAACATAGGAGCCTTGAGTCTTCCTCCATGTTTCTGTCTAATGGAATGAAGTAAAAGACAATTAGAGCCAAATAATTTTTAATGAAAAAAATCAGGGCAGTGGTAGGCAGGTCATTAAATGACAAGTTAGTATTTATGATAATGATGACAATAATAATAATCATACTAATATTAATTAATAAGCCCTTAGAAGATAATAATCACAGTTCTATTTTCTATAATGCACTGCATTCAGTAAAATATGATTTTAAAAAACAGTACATAAAAATATAAGGAAAGCAGAAGCTGTGCATTTCTTGTGGAAGGCCCCAGCCTTCACACTTCTACTTTTCTTCTTCCATCTAAGGAAGTCCATATGCTTAGATATGAAGAATGGAGCTTCAATTACCTGTTTACCCAATTTTATCGTAAAAGTAATCCATAGAAGCAAAAGAAAAAAAAAAAAAGAAAAGGCAAAGCCTTCTTCTTCCTGGTAAATAACAGATACTTATAAATGATTGCTTGTTGATTTCTCAACTTTGTTTTTGACTGATTCTTCTTCTTTCCCTTCTTTCCTCATTGGTTCTCCTCTTCCTTGTTTATGTCTTTTTTTTTTCCTGGGAAATGGCAGACACTTCAAACACTTGGTAACTTATTAATTGCTTCTCTTCTTCCTCCCCCTCATCCTCCCTCTAATTTTCATCAGCTCCTCCTCCTCCTCCTCCTCCTCCTCCTCCTTCTTCTTCTTCTCCTTTTTCTTCTTCTTCTTCTTCTTCTTCTTCTTCTTCTTCTTCTTCTTCTT
>NW_027185860.1:14748025-14756272 GCF_028583685.1 Petaurus breviceps papuanus | reverse complement strand
CTTCTTCTTCTTCTTCTTCTTCTTCTTCTTCTTCTTCTTCTTCTTCTCCTTCTTCTTCTTCTTCTTCTTCTCCTTCTCCTTCTTCTTTTTCTTCTTCACAAAACACACAGAAAACCTCCAAGGCCCCAAAATGACTTTCAAAACCCTAATATTGCTTTGTTTTCAAAGGAGATCAATACTACAAAATCATAATATTTCAATCAGTGAGAGAAGCAAAATTACACCAAAAGATAATCTCATTAGTGCCTTTGAAGTAGTCAATAAAAGGGAAACTCTTCCTCCTGGGAAATAAGAACCAACTCTTCTAAACCTGATTGCCCAATTAAGAATGTGCATCTTTAATTCAAGTAAAGTGATCAATACACATTCAAATGTAAAGCAGGTAATCAACTGTAGCAGCTTTCTTGCATTTATTTAGGCAACAATGTCAACTTCTGCCAATATTTGCAAGCATGATTAGGATAGCATGATAGATCATAGTTTATAAATATCACCTATAAAGTATTTCATCACTTTCTGGCAGCATTTTTATTCCATATTGAGACAAATACAGAGCTAGTTGAAATATAGGACAATGAAAAAGGATAATAACATGATGAATGTGCTTAATTTGATCCCTTCTCAGTCTATCCCGTTAGGTATTCAGTTTCTGTTGCTTTCCCCATGAGAAAATGATACATTTAGTTAAAACATCAGCTTAGGCAATGTTTCAAAGAAGTCCTTTATACTTAGGCCGTATTTCCCTATGTTTATGTGCCTCCTGGGTCATTCTGACTGCAAAATGATTTATTCTATTATTTAATAAAAGCCTAGGTATACATTTTCACATGAGATCAATGTGAAGATTTGTTTTTATTGACTGTATCCGATGCAAGAGTTTTGTTTTTCTTTCTTTCATTTTGAGGGTGGAGTTGAGAATAAAAGAGAAGCTAAATACAGAATATTCCAAAAGAAGGGAAAAAAAGGTGTAGAAGAAAAGAGGGTCACTAAAACTTTTATTTTTAATTTCTAGATGAGAAAGAAGGAATTATGATTGGATACAGGACAGGTTGGTATTCATTAACAACTGCACACACACTCTTTTTCTGTTGTACTTTGGATATGGAAATGATCATCTTATTTGGGGTCTTTTAAGTTCAAAATAATGCAAAAGACATTAAAATCAAAGAAGAAAATTTTCATGGACCCCAATGATGTACAAAAGGTAGTCATATAGTAATTCCAAAATTCAACTTGTGACTTCAAGAAGGAAGTTTGTTAGGCGATGCAGTCTATAGAGCTATAGGCCTAGAGAGAGGAATACCTGACTTCAAATCCAGCCTCAAATTTTACTAACTATATAACCCTGGGCAAGTCCCTTAACCTCAGTTTGTCTCAGTTTCCTCAACTTTAAATAGGGGTAATAATACCTACTTAACAAGATTGTTATAAAGACAAAATGATGTAATTTATAAAGCTCTTAGCACACTATCTGGCCTATAGTAGGCACTTAAAAATACTTGTCATTTCCCCCTTTTCCTGAATGGGCATCATTCTGTTCTCTTGGCTGGCTTTTCTCAGATACAGAAAGTAATAACTTCATGGAAATTGTTTGTTTCTACTTCCAAAAGAGCTTGATTATTCCCTTCATAGAAATAATGAAGTATAAAGAAGAGAAAGATTTAAGGCAAAGATAGTTCTGTTATACATATACTGAATTTAAAATGTCAATATAAGGTAGATCTGAGATACACTCAAAGGGAACTTTGCTGCTTCATCCAGATATCTCTCACATAATACACTAATAAGGGGTGGAGAATTTGCAGCCTCAAGGCCACATGTGACCCTCTAGGTCCTCAAGTGAAACTCTTTGACTGAATCTAAACTTCACAGAACGAATACATTTGGATTCAGTCAAAAGGCTGCACCTGAGGACCTAGAGAGTCACATGTGGCATTGAGGCCACAGGTTCCCCACCCCTGATACCAGGTGACAGGAGAGACAGAAGTGGTAAAGGACAAATGCTTGTCCTTTCTTAGATAATTCTACATCTTCTTTAAAAATAATTTATTAATTTTAATTTTTAACAAAATGCATTTTCAATTAGTCTATTCCTCCCACTGCCTATTGAGCAAACCAAAATCAAAACCCATCATAATAAACCCCTCAAAACTCAGCTCCATGGTCCTGTTAAACAAATTTCAGGTAGAGATGTCTAGCAGGCAGTTGACGATATAGAATTGGAATTCATTAGGAATATGTGTGTATAAATATACATGTATATTATACACAATTTGTAAACATACATATATGCATACATACGTATATTAGCTCTCTACATTTACTTTTACTTTCTGCAATGAAATGATAATTGAATCCAAGGGAGCTGATGAGATCATAGAGGGAGAGAACACAGAGACAGGACCAAGTTACAGGAAAAAAAATGACTGAGGAGGTTTGGTCAAATGTCTAGGAGCACAAATTAGGAAACAGCACTGTCAATGAAGCTAAGGGAGGAGAAAATATCTGGCTGGAATAAGAGGTTTAAAAGATATGATCCCTCTTATGGTTATGATTTTATCTGATTCTAGGTAAGTGATACCACCAAGGGTCATTAACACTCTTTCAAAAAAAAATGTTGTCTAAGAGGTGTCCTTTGGCTTTGTACTCTACTGAAAACGCCTAATACTTTAAGTGTCTTTGTAGGAAGAAAGCAGAATGATATTACTAATGCTATTAATATTGATATTTTTGCTATTCTATGGCATTCATAAAGCATGACTTTTTTAAAAAGCCATCATAAATTTCAATTAAATTATGTAATATTACTTTGAGATAGATAAATGTTCATTGCATTTCTCATATGAGGACAGAAAGGTACTATCACAAATCTTATAAAATGAAGCATACAATTGAAAGACTCTAGAAAATTTGGGGCTTTCCAAAAATTGGAAACTAAGGAAGGATTCTTCTATTAGATAGTGACTGAGTAGATTATGGTAGATGCATCTAAAGGAATAATATTGTGCCACATAAAATTATGAAGTGAACGATTTCAGAGGAAATTATGAGGACTGCTATGACCTGATGCAGAGAGAACTGAGAGGAACTAGAAAAAAAATATAGAAAAACAGCTTTTTTTTTTTTGGAGTGGGGAAGACAGGGCAATTGGGGTTAAGTGACTTGCCAAAAGTCACAGTTAGTAAGTGTTAATTAAGCGTCTGGGACCAAATTTGAACTCAGGTCCTCCTGACTCCAGTGCCAGTGCTCTATTCACTGCAACACCTAGTGGCCCCCCAAAAGCCACTTTTAAAGATTTTGCAACCCTGACTAAGGAAGTGATAAACTATGAGCGTAAAAGAATGAAGATGAAAGACATCATTTACCTCTTGACAGAGACATGATGAATGCAAAACACAGGAAGATCCATGTATTTGTATAAATGCCTAATGTGGAAATTTGTTTTGCAGGAAAATACAGATGAACATTGAGTTATTTTGATTTTGATTTGCTCAATGGAGGATAATCGAAAAATTAATTTAAAATATTTGCTGGAAAAACTCAAAAATAAACTTTTTAAAAAAGAGTACCTGGGGTGACCTAAGAAAAGACCATTTGTCTTTTTTTATTTCTGTCTTTATTGTCCATCTAATTGGCATATTACATGAGAGATATCTGAATGTTGCAATAAAGGGAAGTAGGAATATGTCAGTGCCTGTGAATAATGCACATACTTATGCACATGTGTCCATATCAATGTCTGATATATGTCCAGAGTATTCTGATTCTGACCTGATCAGTGGAGTAAAAGGTCTTCTATTGGTTGCTATAAAGTCTATTAATTTTTTTTTTTAACTGTGATATCTGTAATCTGGAAAGGAATTATTTTAAGGGAAGGGGCATATTCCAGGGAATTCCAGAAATTGGAATTTTATAAGATTATCAAAAGAAGAAAATAAATATACAGCAAGTTTACAAATTTTTATTTGGCATCGATTGTATATAGAGCACTATGTTTGTGATAGGGTGATACAAATCTGAGCTAAACAGTTTCTGTTTTCATGTGGCTTACAGTAAGTTTTATATATATATATAGTGTAATATTGCATTATAAATTATTTTTAATTCATAAGCTGTGTAAAACAAAGTGGTAGGTGGGTCTTCCCTAGGGTTATATAACTAGTTCTAGATGGTATTTCCAGGGGAAAAGTTTTATTGCCGGGAGGGGGGAGGATTATATAAAGTTTCTTGAAGAAAATGACATTGATAAAGTTTCTTGAAGAAAATGACATTGATAAAGTTTCTTGAAGAAAATGATATTGGTGCTGTATTTTAAAAACTAGGTAGGGATTCAAAAGGAAAAGACAGAGGGAAGATATTCCAAACACAAGCAACAATCTGATGTTTCTTTCATGGAGGATCATAGGATGTGTGCAAGGGGCACTCCATCTGAATAGAGTATAGAATTCCAGGAGGGGAATAATTGGAGGTCAATGGGCTAGAATTCTGCCACATTAGAGAAGGCCTTGAATACTAGGTAAGGGAACCTGATCTATTGGTCAGGAACTATGGAACCATCAAAGGGTTTTGAGCCAAGCAATTACAAGACCAGATCTATGTATGAGGAAAATTGTGACTGTGGGAGAGGTGCAGAGAGCTAAGGCAGAACAATGTATTAGGATGCTGTTGCAATAGTTTAGGCAGTTCATAAAGATTAATGGGTTAGAAAGACCACTGCAAATCATTCAATTAAATCAATAAACATTTATTAAGCACCTACTTTGTGCAGACACTATGCTAACTATCAGAACACTAAAAGAAGTAAAAGACAATAAAGATCTTACTATAATCTAATGGGGGAGGAAACATGAAAACATATGTATATACATATCTATGTATGTAAATATCAATCTATATGTAGTATGTATGTATGTATCTATCTATCTGTGTCTGTCTGTCTTCTGTATGCCCATCTGTCTGTCTATCTGATAAATAAGAAACAATTAGCAAAAGGAAGGCACTATAATTAGGAATGGTTGGGGAAGGTTTCCAGTAAAAGAGGTTATTTTAGTTGAGACAGAAAAGAATACAGGAAAACAGTTAAAGAGGAGGAAGGGTAAAATGAAAAAAGGGACAGCTAGGTGGCTCAGTGAATAGAGCACTGGCCCTGGAGTCAGGAGGACATGAATTCAAATCTGAACTCAGACACTTTCAACAAAAACTAGTTGTGTGACGTTGGGCATGTCGCCTAACCCCAATCACCCTCCAAAAAGCAAAAACAAAAAAAGAGGAGGAAATAGAGGGTTCCCAATAAACTTTCTGAGACTACATGTTACAGATGAGTTATTGCTCTGCATAGATATGGGTGATTTCCAGATTAGAAGTTTCCCCCATTATTGAAATCAAGCATAGTTCCAGACCAGAAAATTCATATCTACGTAATACTTCAAAGTTTTCCAAGGGTTTTTATCACTTTGATATTTTATTTTTCCTATTTTAGATGAATAATCACATATTAAAAGTTCACAGAAATTATTTTCTCAATGTAATAAAACTAGTACATCTCAGATCCATGATTAAAATCTAGGTTCTACTAACTCCAACTCCAGAGCTCATTCCATTGTACCATGAAGTTTCTTGGATTATTGTAGCATTAAACAGAAGAAACACAAATCATAAGAATTTTATTCTATTACTTGTGACATTCTATTTAAAACTGTGTAAATATTTTGGATAAAATTTGAATACACTTGAACAAGTATTGCATGAAAATTTAAAAATAAATTTAGCATCCTAGATTAAAGTTTAGTGCAATAGAACATGATAGCAGTTTCATTATATAGTAATGGCATACAGGGGCTTTTCAAAGGTGATAAGGTTTCCAGTGTGACATTGTAGTAGAGCTTTAATCCCAGAGCAGTATGATGGCCTAAAATGGCTTACTAGATGCAGAATTAGTTAAAAGTTAGAAGAACTTTCTTAAATATTAATGAAAAAGAATATGGCATGGTAAGATTTTTGATTATATAAGACACATACTTGAAAATATACACATATTTAATATATTAATATAAGAATCTATAGTTCTAATATATACATACATTCATTCTTTGATTTATAAATGACGAACATCCATAATATGACAGATTGAATATACAAAATATATACTATGTATAAAATTATACTATAAATGCATCTATATTACAAAACAGTATGTAAGTATAGACGTGTGTATATTTCCTATTGAGCAATTGCATCATATTTAATTTTCTTTCTGCATCCATCTGAATAGCCAGTTCATTAAATATTTTGACTATCTTTCATATATGTATATGTGTGTGCACCAGCATATATGGAAAAATCATTTAGATATTTGTTTAAATAAGATTTATATATAATTTATATGCACATATTTATATAGAACATTATATAATTTAAATTTTTATATATAACTTATATGTGTATGTGTATATATGACAGAAAAAAATAAAACCTGTCACTGTATTGGCCATTCAGGTGGATAAAGAGGGGAAAATTAATTATGATGCAATTGCTCAATGGGGATAATCAAAGGACTAGGTAATTTATAGTAAACATATTGATCTTATTCTCAAAGAAGTTATAAATTCTAATGGCTTATAGCTATGAAAACTGACAAAGGTTATTAAAGAGATAATAGAAAATACACTATACTATTCGAAGCTGGTACTAGTTTGGTACATCTAACACACATAGTTTCAATGAGAAATTGCTTGTAACTCTGGAAAATGGCAAAGAGTTCTTCTGATGGTGTAAATACAGAAAGAGCCAACGGAGTCTCAAAATTTAAAATATCATTATGGAAATTCCCATGTATAAGCATATTAATACACAAAAATACATACATACACACATACACACACACACACACACACACACACACACACACATATATATATATATATATATATATATATATATATATATATATATATACTACAGTTACCGTTTGCACATCTTGGGTGGTGGGGTTGGGTTAGAGTTGTGGTGCCCCCAGGATCTTGAAAATCTGTGGAAAATTTTTTGATCCTTTCTTGCACCAGGGAAGTCTGATTTTTTTCCTTTTATTAGGTATTTACACTACCTTATTGTAAAATTTGGATTAAGCATTTTCTCTGCATTGTCTGCTGGCCTTTTTCAGCTTCTACAAAGCCCCTTTAAAATCTTCTAATTCCTTATGCCAAAGGGCGATATATCAAAACCCTCAGTGGGGAAGGGATAATTGTATATTGTAATATATAAATACATACTATATGTGTACACACATATATACATATATGCATTGTTTATACAACTATATACACATGTGTATATACATGCATATTATATACATGTATATGGTATATTCAGTCAGATATGAATATGTGTATATAAACATATGAAAAAACACATTTACATATATACATATTTGTCCTATCATGTTCTTTTGCTCAGGAAGACCTGGCAAATCCTGCCTCTACACAGACAGGTTGAGGGCCCATGGGCATATCATATAATTTCTTAGTGCCCCACACAATTCTCAAAGACCATAATTTGTAGAACAATTGGAGACCCACATAGTAGAAGGGGGTTTTGTTTTATTTTGTTTTGTTTTTCATTAAAATTCCTACAGTGAATCCTCAGTTCCAGAAGAAAACACAAAAACAAAATTGTCACAGTGGTGTGACTCAAATTTTTACAAAATAGCAGGTCTCTATACCATTCTAACAACTAAAACATTGACACACATAACTTTCTAAATATTGTGACTGGGGGCGGGGATGGAGCCAAGATGGCAGAGTAGAATCAGGACCTCCAAGCAGCTCTGGCTTTCACCTTTCCCAATCCATGTAAAAAAAGGGGACTCTAAACAAACTTCTGAGCTGCAGAACCCACAAAATGACACAGAGAAGCTAACTACCTGGGAGGAATTGGCAGCTGTGGCCATTTTGAGATTTATCAACACAAAGATGCAAAGGACAAAGTGAGAGGTCAGTGCAGTCCGGACTTTGGAATCCAGTAAGTGGGAGTGTGTGGTGGAAACCGCTAAGATGCCAGCACAACCACGCGGTGCCACGTGGCAGCTTCAGCTTCTGGCCTGCAGAGTGTAGGGGGACCAATTATCCAGTCTGAGTGGTAATCACTCATGCTTTAACCTGCTTGGATCTGGATTGCAGTCTAGGGTGGAGATCCTGGGGTGTGCGTCCAGCTTGCCAGACCATGTGGAGACCTCAGAGAGGGCACCCATAT
>NW_027185860.1:14731089-14738025 GCF_028583685.1 Petaurus breviceps papuanus | reverse complement strand
ATATGGGTGCCCTCTCTGAGGTCTCCACATGGTCTGGCAAGCTGGACACACACCCCAGGACCTCCACCCTAGACTGCAATCCAGATCTAAAAAGATTAAAGCAAGAGCGATTACCCCTCAGACTGGTCTCTTGGTCCCCCTACACTCTGCTGGCCAGGAAATGAAGCTGGCACTTGGCTCTGGCTGGCTGTGCCAACATCTCATTGGCTTCTCGCACCAGGGTCAAAAACCGACGTACTATCTCCTACTGGGTCCCGAAGTCCAGACTGCACTGACCTCTCACTTTGTTCTTCGCATCTGTGTGTTGATAATTCTGTGAATGGCCACAGCTGCTGCTGATCTGGAGTCCCTCCTGCTGGTGGCTAGTCAGAACTGCCCTTGGGCTAAAACCTCCAGCTCTTGGTGGGCCTGGTCTTAGCTCCTAGGCTGCTGAGCTGGCCGATTCCTGCCAGCATGTCGGGCTATCCTTAGTGGGAAGTTAGCTTCTCTGCTTCATTTTGTGGGTTCTGCAGCATCAAAATTTGTTCAGAGTCCCTTTTTTACATTGATTGGGGAAGGTGGAATCCAGAGTGGCTTGGAGGTCGTGCTTCTACCCCGTGTAATGTAATGCCAAAAGAAAGGCAACTTCTCAAGGTTCAGAATACCAGCATAGGTGCTCTCCATTTTATTCAGTAACAAACCCAGAACAGAGAAGATCAAAACATGACATCATTCAAAATACAGCATTTACTAAGCGTGATTAAATAATCTCTAAGCACTACCCCACCCCAGGACCTTCCAATCATTCAATCAATTATAAAGTCTCTGTTCTAAATACTTCTCCACCCCTAGGCTATACCTTAATTAAGTCCACCACAAAGTCTCTCTTCTCAAATGGAGATTAGTTTCCAAACATAAGGTCAAAAGTTCCCCACCCCTGGATCACAATTGAATCTACCCCAGAGTTACATCAAGTTTAAACGCAGCACTTAATACCCAAATGGAGGTCTTTTCTTCATCTTGACACGAGGCAAGTTCTCAGCAATCTTAGTTCCTGGGGAGACAAGGCTTAGCAAGGCCATAAGATACATTGCCAGTCCCTTCATGAATTTATCCTCTGTCTGTAGAACAGTCCTAGAACCCCTGAACACATTAGCAAAGCCCTCTCCCAGGATTTCTGTAAACATCCAACAAGAAAATCCTTCTTCAGGGCTTTTGAACCAACAGAAAGGCTCCCAGACCCCTGCAACAACAGCACTGTCCCTCACCAGTGGACAGTATTCACTCTCTGTCTGCAGGACAGTCTCAGGGCTTCTTAACCAAATGCCAGGTTCCAGGACTTCTTCAACAGGACAGTCTTTCACCAGTGGACAAATCTGGCAAAATAACATCAAAACAGACAGACAAAGTACCAACAAAACAGCCATGTCTCCTCAGTCCTTGGCAGCTCAGGGGGCAGGTCTCAAAAGTCCAGGGCAATTCAAAGCGGCCACCAGCAATTCTCTTAGTCTCTCTCTCTCTCCACGAGGTGCTGCTTCCAAAAAGATCTTCCGCCTCTCTCTTGTCTCTCCAAATCTACGTCACCAGCTCCTCCCAGTTCAGGACTTTCTTTTCACATCAACAAGTCCATCCCACAGGTGGGATTAACAAACTCTGGGTTTTAACACAATCGATTTGAAAATCAAGCCAATACAGGGGAATCTTTAATTGCCATTACTATCACACCCCGCCATCTTGACTCCGCCCATCTATAATGGTTAGTTTTCATTTATAATAAATACCCTTATGACTATAATTATAATTTCCAGTACAATTCCTAATGAGCAATCATTTCTGAAAGAAGAATACTTATTTCATTATATAGGGAATGTTTTCATGGAATAGAAGAGTTGGCAAATGGCATATCTGTTGGTCTGTGTTTCCTCAAGAAAATTGATTTTAGTCTTCATCTGTCAGAATCAGATTTATTGTGAATTGGATTATAGTAGAAAACAAGTGTTATTTTGTGTAGTCTTATATAAATTTTTTTGGGGGATGCCTTTGGGGAAGAAAAAATGTGACATGATGTTTTGCTAAAACAAAAGGATGACATATTGCTGAAAGCACTATAGTTCCTTTTACCTTGTTGTGTGAGATACCTAATGGGTATTTGAGGAACACTTGTGGAAACATTTGTTTAAAAATACTTTATTAACACTTTTCTTTTGGCCAAAATTTAGAATAATTCGTGTGAGATTCTTACCAATGCATCTTTGTAATACTGACAACCAGATTATAGACATGATTTTAAGAGAGGATATTTAATTTATTGCTAAGATTTCTGAAGTTTGTTCCTTGAAAGTATAAGTTTAGGCAGAAGGTGGGAATGGTATCCAAATAATAGATTCCCTCAGAAAATAGAACAGAGCAAAAAGAACTGAAAAAAATTCATGGGACAACAACAAAAAAATTAGGACAAGATGCAGCTAGGTGGTGCAGTGAATAGAGTGCAAGCCCTGAAGTCAGGAGGACCTGAGTTCAAATCCAGAATCAGACACTTGACACAATTACTAGCCATGTGACTGTGGGCATGTCTGTCAACCCCAATTGTCCTCCAAAAAAATTAGGAGGAAGTAGAAAAGAAAAAAAGGAAAAATAGATGGAAATACAACTAGCATAATCCATGACAACTAGTTGGGGTCTGTCAGGCTTAAAGCAAGTACAGAGCCAATTTCCAGAAGGGACCTCAAGAAAAAGAATGAAATAGAGATGGGTCCAAGGTGAAAACCCCAGTCTAGTGAGTAGGAGAATCATCTAGAACCCAGGGATTCCCACAGAGGACAAAGTCTAGTTCTTCCATATCCAGAATGGCAGAGGCAGGGGAATTTAGACTACAGAAGTTATAAGACCAAGAAAGATATAACCAACATATCAAAGGTTATGGTAAAGACCCTGAGATTGAAGATATAAATAAATAGAAGAAAATAGCAAACATAGGAATGAAAAACAGATTGAGGAGTTATTTAAAAAAAATATCAGACTCCATGAAAAATCATAACAAAACAAAAATACATGCATTAATTTTTCAAGGATTAAAATACTTTTAAAAAGAAAAAAGTAATTAAAGAAATTAGCCTAGATTTATTATAATCAGAAGACAAAGTGAAAAATAGGAAGAATCCAGAAATCTTTGCATCAACAAACAAAATATATAAGGAAAAATATACCTGAAAATTTCCTGATGAAATAGTAGAAATAGTTAAAATCTTTGAAAAGCAGACACAGGAGACAAAAGAAACCTAGAAAGAGTAAATACATTTTATTAATCGAAGGAGTTAAATAATGATGAAGTGCTTAAATTGAATAAGAGAAGAGAGAAACATGCCTTCAGAATTGTAATTCTAGAAATGGAAGCCATAGCAATTACACAAGGAAAAATAGGTGAGAAAAATAGCATAGGGAATACAGAAAAAAAAGAGATTGTTTTTTGTAGATAATGAAATGGTTTATTTAGAGAACCCTAGATATTCAAACAAAACTTCATAGAAATAATTAATAAGTAGCTTTCAATAGTGAAATTTACTGTGATTAGCATTGATCTAGCCTAAGGAAACACCTTCTACCAACAGAGACCAGCCATTCCTCTTCAGCTTTTAGTCATAAAGAATTGTTGGGCTACCTGAAAACCAGGATCAAAAAAAAAATCCTAGAAATCATCCTTCAAGAAATTCTCAAGGGAAATTGCCCTGATATTCTAAAACCAAAGGGCTAAAAAGAAATGGAAAGAATTCACCAATCGCCAGTTGAAAAAAGATCCCAAAAAGGAAACTCCTAGGACTATTATAGCCAGGGTTCTGGAGTTTCCAGGCAAAGGAGAAAAATATTACAAGCAATCAGGAAGAAACAATTTAATTACTAGGGAAACACAATCAGGATAACACAAGATTTAGCAGCTTGTACATCAAGGGATTGGAGGGCTTGGAATATGATGTTCTGGAGGTCAAATGACTTAGTATTAAAACCAAGAATCACCTACCCAGCAAAAGTGAATATAATACTTGAGGAGCATATATGGACATTAAATGAAATAGAGAATTTCAAGCATTTTTGATGAAATAACCAAGGCTGAAAAAAATTTTGCTTTCAAATACAAGAAGCAAGTGAAACATGAGAAGGTAAGCAGGAAAAAGAAATCATAAGGAATTTATTAAAGTCGAACTATTTACAATCCTATGTGGAAAAACAATAATTGTAACTCATGAGACTCTACTCAGTATGAGGATAGTTGAAGGGAATACACACATACATACATATATATGTATGTATAGGAGGGTGTATTTGTTTGTGTGTGTATGTATATATATATATATATATATGTACACACACACATATATATATATATATATATATATGAGTGTATGCTTATATACATTGACAGAGGGCACAGGATGATTTGAATAGGAAGAGATGATATCTAAAAAATGAAATTAAGAGGTGAGAGAGCAATATTTTGGGAGGAGAAGTGGAGAAATAGCATAGGGTAAATTATCTAATATAAAAAAGGTAAGAGAAAACTGTTTCAATGGAGGGGAAGAGCAGGAAGGTGAAAGGGTCAAACACACTTTCATTGAATTTGACTTCAGGAGAGAATAACATACACACTCAGGTGGGTATCTTACCCTGCAAGAAAATAGGGGGGAGTGAATAAAAGGAAGGATGACAGAAAGGAGGGCAGTTTGGGGGAGAGGGTAGTTAGAAGCAAACACTTTTGAAAAGGGACAGGGTCAAAGTAGAAAATAGGATAAGGGTGGGGAGGGATAGGATGGAGGGAAATATAGTTAATCTTTCAAAATATAACTACTATGGAAATGTTTTGCATAACTACATATGTACGACCTATATTGAATTACTTGTCTTCCCAGTGGGGATGGGTGAGGAGGGATAAAGGAAAAGAATCTGGAAATCAATGTTTTAAAAACAAATATTTAAAAAAATATTTTTACATGTATCTGGGAACTAAGATATACAGGCACTGGGGTACAGAAATCCATCTTGCCCTACTAAAATTTAAAAAAAATAAGAAAAATAAATAGAACAAATTAAAAAAAATTAAATTTAAACTTAGAAAATTAAATAGAATATATAAAATATCTTGGTGTCCAACTACCAAATCCCTTATAAGAATTATGTGAATACAAATATAAAACATATTTAGAGGAAAAATATAGACTTAAGAATTGGAGAAACATTAATTGTTCATTGTTAAGCCTTGCTAATGTAATAAAAATAACAATACTATTTAAATAAAGTCATATATTTAGTGCCATATTCATCCAGCTACCAGATTATTAGTTTATAATACTAGACACAATAACAGAATTTATTTGTAGGAACAAAAGGAAATGAAATAATGAAAAAAATCTGGAAGTAGAAAGTCCTATTAAATCTGAAATGGTACGACAATGCAAAGATTATCAGAACTATTTGGTAGTAGTTTTAAAAAGAGAAAAAATTATCAGAGAAAACTTAGTACATAAGACCCAGAAGCAATCAAACATTATCATAAAGTGTTCCCAAAGATACCAACTACTCATTGTCACAATGTTGGAAAGTAGTCTGGAAGAAATTGAACATAAATCAATATCCCACAGAAGTTGCCACAAAAATCTCCAGTTGAAGACATGACAAACAGATTGAAGGTCATACATAAACCAGAAAAGTTGAGAAGGAAAAACTTTTCAGAAGTATAGGTTAGGAAAGAGTCTTGCCGAAATAAAAGAAAGTTTGGATCTTAGGACATAGAAATGGGCAATTTTGATGCCTGTGCTCATGCAGGGACATGTACATATATACACACATGCACGCACACACACACACACACATACACACACACAAACACTGCTTTTAGAAAGGAAATAATCAGGGAAAAATCTTTAGGGCAAATTTTTCTGATAAAAGCCTGACATTATATATGGAATTGCCACAAATATATAAGAAAAAAAATCAGATGAGCAAAAAATTAACCTGCAACTCAAAATTCATTTGCATTTAAATCTCCTCATTATTGGGGAATGACTTTTTATTTTTGCATGAGTAGCAGATTGTTTTGAGAATTTGAGAGAGAAATGAGATCCTATTCTTCTGGTAATTAGTTTCAAGATTGAAGACAGAGAATCCCATTTTCTCTTCAGAGAGAAATCCATAGAAGGATAGAAAAGCTGGGAAAAAGAAAACATACAGTAGATCTGTCACCTTGATCATATACCTATGCCCATTTTGCTGTACTAGACACTTTGGAGAATTTCCCCTTGAGTAAAATCTGGTTCTCTCTCTCTCTCTCTCTCTCTCTCTCTCTCTCTCTCTCTCTCTCTCTCTCTCTCTCTCTCTCTCTCTCTCTCTGTCTCTCTGTCTCTCTCTCTCTCTCTCTCTCCCCCTCTCTGTCTCTGTGTCTCTGTCTCTGTCTGTCTGTCTCTGCCTTTCTCTGTCTGTCTCTGTCTCTTTGCCTCTCTGTCTGTCTGTCTCTCTCTGTCTCTTTGTCTCTGTCTCTCTGTCTCTGTCTCTCTGTCTGTCTCTCTGTCTCTCTGTCTCTCTCTGTCTCTCTCTCTCTGTGTCTCTCTATCTGTCTCTCTCTGTCTCTCTGTCTCACTCTGTCTCTCTCTCTCTCTCTGTCTCTCTGTCTGTCCCTGTCCCCTGTCTCTGTCTCTCTCTGTCTCTGTCTCTCTGTCTCTCTCTCTCTCTGTCTCTCTCTCTGTCTCTCTCTGTCTCTCTGTCTCTCTCTGCCTATCTGCCTCTCTCTGTCTCTCTCTCTCTCTCTCTCTCTCTCTCTCTCTCTCTCTGTCTCTCTCTCTCTCTCTCTGTCTCTCTGTCTCTCTCTCTGCCTCTCTGTCTCTCTCTCTGTCTCTCTCTCTCTGTCTGTCCCTGTCTCTGTCTCTCTCTGTCTCTCTGTCTCTGTCCCTCTCTGTCTCTCTCTGTCTCTCT
>NW_027185860.1:14704689-14730989 GCF_028583685.1 Petaurus breviceps papuanus | reverse complement strand
GTCTGTCTGTCTCTCTCTCTGTCTCTTTGTCTCTGTCTCTCTCTGTCTCTGTCTCTCTGTCTGTCTCTCTGTCTCTGTCTGTCTGTCTGTCTGTCTCTCTCTCTGTCTCTCATAGCTGGCTCCAAGTAGAACACATTCACTCTGTATATCATCTTGTATATCTTCTTCTATATACCTCTTTGAAAAATAGGTTTCTGTGTTCATTGTGGAATTAGCATTTTATGGGATTGGAATCAAGCCTTGGATGTATGCCTTGGGACATTCCTTCGCTGTTAAGGAATATTGATCAGTAGTTCAGTTTGAATCTAAAACCTGTCTCTACATGGACTGATAATATTTAGAGAAACAGATGCTAGCCCAGCATCTTTTCTCTGAGAAAACAGTGGTCAGCCTCTGGCCCCAACTTCCTGCTCTCTCCCCTGCCAGTAATCACTATCCCTTGGAGAAGGGTAGAGAGAGGAGACTCTAGATATGCCTCCTTGTGAACCACATCTAGACATATACATGTGAACACATATGACCTACCTAGATAACACCTGCTTCCCCATCTCTGGCTTTACAAATAGATAAATTATAAAAGGATATGAACCGGAAGTTCTTGAAAAAAGAAAGGCAAAAAGCATAATCTAAAAACACTCCAAATCACTAGCAAAAAGAGAAATGCTAATTAAAATCTCTCCTCATACCTATCAGATATGTAAAGATGACCAAAAAAGAAAGAAAATAAATAACATTCGTTGTTAAGTTCAACAATTTAAAAGAGTTAAGACCGCTGATCAATGCAATGAAATGACCAATCATGACTCCAGAAGACTGATAATGAGCCACACTTCTCATATCTTGGTAGAGGGGTTGTAATGGTAATGTAATCTGAATTTGAAGATCCCTTTGTATTGGCAAAGGTAGCAGGAACTTAGCACTTAGTAACTGATCATGCCTCTGCTGGGGAAACAGAAGGTATGAACTCCTGTCTCCTTTTGCTGACATAACAGGAAAGGGTTGGCTGAAACATTAAGTAGCTAATAAGAAAAGCACCAGAGAGGCACAATCAGAATTTCCTGGGACCACCATCTGGTGGCAGAGAAGCTACAGACGAGAGAATCTAGAACTGAGCCAGAATTTTCTGAGAACTTGTGGTGGTGGAGCTTCTTCTGAACAGGAGCCCAGGAGCCTGGAGCATGGACCCAGGAGCCAGGATCCCAGGTGACTGAGGAAGCATGACTGGGATGCTGAGACTTTTTTTTGTGGCTTGGTTGAGCCTTGAATTCCATGGAGCAGAAATTGTGAAGGAGCTGACATGGACCAGACCCTGTGCACTTCAATGTGGAGCAGGACCTACTCAGAAAACTGGACAAGGAACTGGGACCTGTCTGCCATTGAACCCAGGTGACAGTCTGGTAAATTCAGGTAGAATCTGGGACCATGGAAGGGGATCCAGGGAATCTGAGAACCAGCCCCAAGTCAAGATGAAAAGACATCTTCCTGCATACTGAGTAATAATGAAATTGTAGTTTACTAGTGACCTAGGGGTGGAGGGTTTGTGTATGATACTTAGTAATTGATTTCTGAATATGTGATTGATTGAGTTAATAAAGTTGCCCTATGAGTGGAAGACTTTGACTATTGTACTTTGAGATGATTGTTCTTTGTTAAGACTTTGAATAAGTGACTGAATAAGTTTACTTAAGAGTGCCCTATGAGTGGAAGACTTTGTCTCATGAGTGGAAGACTTTGACTATTGTACTTTGAGATGATTGTTCTTTGTTCTAAATATTGTGACCCCTTTGGTGAAAACTATGTGGCCATTTTAATGATAAGCTGTTTGTGAATATAAGTTGTAATATTGTGAATGCTGTACCTTGATTTTCTGTGAAAGTTTTGCTTTGATTTGTTATGAAACAAACAGTATTCACTATATTGTGTAATTAGAACCTTAAAAGCTTTTCAGAGTAGCAGTCCTCTGGAAAGCTGCTGTGCATGGCATTACAGGGGTGATGGATTAGATTTATAGGATTAAATATACATTTGAAGATGTGATCAATGCATGGGTTTATTTTGTGTGTTTGCTTATATGAAAGGGAATATTAAGGGGGTGGACTGAAGATAGGAATGCATGTGCTTCAAACAAGGAAGAAAAAGAAATAAATGAGTGTTAGTGAATTATTTTTAAAACTGGAAAAGAGCAAAAGAAATTTTAGAAGGAGACATAAAAAGAACGAAACTATTAGATTTTCTACATTAAATGTGAAATATAAAAACAATTACATACTAGAGATTCACAATTTCATATGCAGCATTTTTACATCCTTTCTAAGGAAATGCTATTTTTTTAAAGTTTATAATCATGAAAAGGAAAATGACTTAAAATAAAACCAGTCCAGTACGAAATAATGGAAGTTCAGAAGGATTCATAAAGAAACAACACTGTGCTGTGACTAAGTTAAATTTAATACTTTTAAGAAGCAATCTTGATAGACTAGATATTAATAGTAATTTCCACTCTTTTTTTTCCTGCTCATTATATTAAGAAATATTCATGGTGTTTTTTGTATTTGCCAAGTTCATCATTATAAAAAAACAAACAGATAATTTGAAGGTTGGTCAATCTGCCAGTCCCAAAGCCATTCATCTCAAGAAAACATTTGGGGTCTTGAGAAGGTATTATGAATATAAATGATTGTTACCACTTGCTGCCTATGATAGTGTTGGATTCCTTGGTGATCAACAACAATGAGAAATTATCCAGACTTGCTATGAGAAGGCCCCATTTAAGGGTACAAATAGATTATTAGAGACATTGGAGGTGATCTAGAGCACAATTTGAATGAAGAAGAAATTGCATTTTCATTCTCTTGAAGGTTAAGACTGAAAAGATTGCTCCAGCCAGAGAATGACTTCTGCCTATAGGGTAAGTTGAGTGTAAAACCAAGTAACAACCTTGTTGAGTGTAAAACTTATGTGTGTGTTGAGTGTAAAACCAGAGGCTGCTTCTATCTTGCCTAATAATCTGAGGATCATGGAATCATACATAGATATAGATCTAGGAAGGACATGAGATGCCACTGAGGTCAACCCTTTCATTTTCAGATGAGAAAAGCCCCATAAAAATAGAAGTCTCCTGTGGAACTTGGCTCATTAAGGGCCAGAAATAGTACTAGTCAGTTTGGGCCATTGAGATTGGAGCTGCAGTTCAGTGCTTATGAGGATAACAAGGCTCATCCAGGGAGATCTATGAGATCAATATTGGGACTGATACTGCAGTCCAGCAAACCTGATGATATCATTGGTGACAAACTGATAGGAAATGACTGAAGAAGGGCCATAACTATCTAGACAATAACAGGTTGACTTGCAGTTTGATGATGATGATGATGATGATGATGATGATGATGATGAAGAAGAAGATGACAATGGTGATGGTGGTGAGGACAATAATAGCATTTATATTATGTTTTAAGTTTTACAAAAACTTTATGAACATAATATCACTTAATCCTCATAACTACTCTGTGAGATAAGTGTTTTGTTAACCCCATTGTGTAGATGAGGAAACTTAGAAGAACACAGCTTAATTGGCTTGTTCAGGGTCACACAGTAAGTGACTGAGGCTTAACTCAAACCCTTCTTCCAGACACCAGATTCAGCACTCTGTCCACTGTGCCACCCAGATAGTCAGATTATGCCCATTGTTAGAGTATAAATAATATATACTCGGTTTACAATTCAATTAATTCACATTAATTATTGCACATGACTCATCTATTTGGTCAACAATATGAAACTTTGCTTTATATGATATATATTATATATTAGACATATTTGATTTATGTCTAATATACTGCATGCAACTACCTCTAATTATGATATATTCTATTCTGTATATTTTGGGAAATTCCTGTGAGGATAACAGATGCTATTCAAATATTTACAGTAGTGACTTGGAGATGCATCATTGTAATCGTGTGATTTGCTATAACAAGCATTTTTACTAGGGGTAGAATATAAAATGGGTGTCCATGGACAGACTTTATTTCTCAGAATTCTTGTGGCTGATGGATGCTTGCTCATTGGGGGAAGCTTTCTGGATTTCATTTCCGAGAAAGTTGTGCATAAATTAGTAACATGGCAGCATCATATTTTATGGACTCTGATTGGATAAGCAAACTTTCCTCATACTAGAGTGGTGTAATAAGAATGTAAATTTTAAAGATCTTCCCTGCCCCTAGGCTAATGTGCACCTGAAGCCTGGGGTGGGGGAGGCTTGCTTTTCAGTAGATACTTTTTGATTGGCCAGTGGGTCCAAAAGGTTGTTACATTCTCTGAGCCAGGAGAAGGCTATATAAGCCCTGATGTGTAGCTTTGTTTTGGGACTCACTTTGAGAAATGTTCTGTGATTCTATCTGAATTCTGGGAAGCCGTTGTTGAGAGTCCCCCGGCTTTGAAAAACCCAGAATGTGGAAACCCAGATGTTGACTGGGTATGGATGTAATGGTTGGACAGTTTGGAAATCTGTCTACTTGATGTTTCTGTCTTGATAATTCTGTCTGTATGTTCTGAAGTTCGGGGTGCTGATCTTTTTCCCCTGAACTAGGTAAGTGATATACATCTGACTGATTAAAGTAAGCTTGTTAACCCATTTTGAGTTGCTTTCCTTTAACAAAGCAGATCCAAGAACCTGTGGTAGCTGCAAACCCTGAGGACGCTTGGGGTGCTTGCTGCTACAAGTGGTGGTAAAATTATGGGAAACAAAGGGGACAAGCAGCAGCAGAAATAAGAACAGTGACCATGAGAATACCAAGAGATAGTATGTGAAGATTCACTATAGCATTCTTTAATTCTAGCATCCAGTTTGTACCTTCACAATGCCTGGAGTGTAATGTAGTAGTATACTGAAGCAAAAGGCTTGAATATATCTAACCAAAAACTATAGGACCATAGAGTTAGAAGAAACTATAGAGACCATCTGGTCCAACCCCCTTACTTTATAGATGAGGCAACAGAATTTATTCTTCAATTGCCCAAAGACACACAGGTAGTTAATATCAAGAACCTAAGTCCTCTGATTTCAAATCCATTGGTATTTTCACTGTGCTTTACTACTTCTTTTATTCTATACACTGTCAAGTGAGGGTGAAAATGGAGAAGATTAGGTAATAGAGTCCCTGACTCTAAATTTCTGTGCCAGTGCTAGTGCCATGTGCTTAAACTTCTCCCGTAGTGATCGAGTGGTGTTAAATGGAATTTGATTAGTGTTCCCCTGAAGGTGTGTATTACGAAAGCCCTTAAGTGGGAAGGCAGCTGATTCAATTACTTGCTATTTGTTTTGCTACTGTGATTTAGTGTAATGTCTTCTGCTCTGAATTTATGCATCATCTGGCATGGCCTGGTATTGAGAATTATTGATGTGGATTTAAAACTGTAGAATTTAATAAATCCCTTATTACTCTGAACATGACTGTAGTTAAGAAGTTTGCTAAACCTAGAGCAATACATTCTACTTTTATACTACCAGATTGAGAGATGGAAGGAGAGGTGAAAGATAATTCCAATCTAACATGGTGGATAGCATGCATAAAAGTGGAGAATAGCAGGTAAGAAAAGAGAAACAGAAAGTATCAGTTACACTATTTCATTTCTATTAACTTTATGTTTCCACTGATGGTAAATGAGAATGGGAGAGGGAATCCTTTAAAATAACAAAGTTACTGTAATCTCTTTTTTTTGGCTTTATGGAGGGCAGTTAAGTTTAAGTGACTTGTCCAAGGTCAGAGGCTTGTTGTTGTGTTAAGTGTCTGTGGTCAGATTTGACTCCGGGACCGGTGCTCTACTCAATGGTCCACCTAGCCCCCCATAATGTAATCTTTTAGCATTTCTTTCCTTTCTCTCTTTTAGCACCCTACAAGCACCATATATTGATATGAAAGCATATGAGTGAACAAAATGGATGACTACTGAGTGGGGAATGGTTAAAGGAATTCTAATATGGCAATAAAATAGGATATTATTGAGCTATAAGAGATGATGATTATGACTGATATAAATAAATGATCCACATGAATAGATGAAGTAAAGAAGTAAGAAAAAACAATAACCATAATTACAAAATCAATGAAAATGGAATGAAAAACAGCATGTACAAACACAATTAAAAGTGCAAGATTATAAAGAACAAGCCTGGCTCAAAAGAAAAGAAATGAGAAGACATGCCTATTCAACACATTTGCAGAAGTAAGAGGTCCACAAGCGTTGCACATTATACATATTTTTAAAAATCTCCAAGGGATTGATCAGTTATGCTCATTTTTCATCTTTTTTATCTTAAATATAGTGCTTGTTATATGATGTAGAAGTGTCCTAGGAAGAACTATGGTGATGTAAAAAAAAAAAGGTATCAATAAAAAAAGAATGTAAGCTCTTCAAAAGCAGGGACTGATATTCTCTCTCTTTTTTTCTCCTTATATCTTAGAAGAGAGGCCTGGCATCTTGTAAGTACTTAATAAATGCTTGTTAATTGATTGAAATTTTTTTAAAAAGTATAAAAACAAAGAGCTATTTTCCTTTTTTCTTTTTTTATCAAATGCTTTATAAAATTCTAGTTTACATCACTCATTTCTGCAAGATTTTGAGTTACAAATTTTCTCCCCATTTTCCCCCTACCAACCACCCCAAAACAGAAATCCCACTGTATATCCCCTCCTCCAATCTGCTCTCTCCCATATTTTCTCTCATACTCCCTATGACTTTCTAGTAGAGCACAGTGGATATCTATGCTCCAGTGCCTGTATATCTTATTTCCCAGCTATATGAAAAATAATATAAATTATATATATAACATTTGATTTTAAAGCTTGAATTCCAGATTCATTCCCTTCCTCCCTTGTCACCCAAACTTACTGGGAAGATAAGCAATACAGTATAGGTTGTACCTGTGTAGCTGTGCAAAATATTTCCATAGTGGATATATTTAAAAAGACTGACTATATTTCCCTCCCTCCTATCCCACCTCCCACTTCTTCTATTCTCTTCTTTGATCCTGTCCCTTTTCAAAAGTGGGTGCTTCCAACTTCCCTCAACCCCAGCCTGCCCTCCCTTTCATCATTCCCATTCTCATTCCCTAACCCTCTACTCTCCTGTAGGGTGAGATACCATATTTGGTGTGTATGTCATTCCCTCGCTAACCCAAATTCAGTGAGAATGAGGTTGACCCATTCCCTTTTGCCTTCCTGTTCTTCCCCTCCATTGTAACCATTTTCCCTTGCCTCTTTTATATGAAATAATATACTAAATATACTGTCTCTCCCCATTTCCTCTCATTATATTCCTCTCTTACCACATACACCAATATACATTCCCATATAGACATACACACACATTTATATTCCTTTCAACTATTCTCATACTGAGAAAAGTTTTGTCAGTTAGAATTATCATTTTTCCATATAGGGATCTAAATAGTTCAACTTTGATAAGTTCCTTATGATTTCTTTTACCTGTTTACCTTCTCATGCTTCTCTTGCTTCTTGTATCTGAATGTCCAATTTTCTATTGAACTTTGCTTTTTTCATTAAGAATGCTTGAAAGTCCTCTGTTCCACTGAATGACCATATTTTCCCCTGTAACATAATACTCAGTTTTGCTGGGTAGGTGATTCTTGGTTTTAATCCCAGCTCCTTTGACCTCTGGAATATTATATTCCCAGCCCTTCTATCCCCTAGGTGGAAGCTGCCAGATCCCGTGGAATCATGGTTGTGTTTCCACAATATTCAAATTGCTTCTTCCTGGCTGCTTGTAATATTTTCACCTTGATCCGGAAACTCCAAAACCTGGCTGCAATATTCCTAGGAGTTTTCTTTTGGGGATATTTTTTTCAGGACTTGATAGGTGGACTCTTTCAACTCTATTTTTTCCTCTGGTTCTAAAACATCAGGGCAATTTTACTTAAGAATTTCTTGAAGGATGATTTCTAGGTTCCTTTTTTGACCATGGCTTTCAGGTAGTCTAATAACTTTTAAATTATCTCTCCAGGATCCATTTTCCAGGTCAGTGGTTTTCCCAATGAGATATTTCACATTGCCTTCAATTTTTCATTTGTTTGTATCTGTTTAATAGTATCTTGATTTCTCATAAAGTCACTAGCTTCCATTTGCTCCATTCTAATTCTGATGGAAATATTCTTTTCAGTGAGCTTTTCAGATTACTTTTCCATCTGGCAAATTCAGCTTTTTAAGTAATTCTTCTCCTCATTGCCTTTTTGAGCCTCTTTCGCCATTTGAGTTAGTCTATTTTTAAGGTGTTATTTTCTTCAGTTAGGTTGTTGACTCTCATTTAATAATTTTCTTGCATTATTTTTATTTCTCTTCACAATTTTTCTTCCACTTCTCTTATTTGGTTTTCAAAAATCCTTCTTAAGGTCCTCTATGGCTTGTAACCAGCTCGTTCTTTTCTTGGAAGCTTTTGGTGCAAGAGTTCTGACTTCACTGTCTTCCTCATTTTCCATGCTTTGATCCTTTTTGTTCCCAAAATAGGTGTGTAAGTTTGGATTGCTCTGCTTGGTTTACTTCCTTTGCCTGCTCATGTTGCCCCTCAATTACTTAACTTTTGAGCTTTTTGCCACAGTAGTACTCTGCTGGGAGACAGGGGAGCTTTGTCCCAAATGCTGGGATTTTTTCAGCGGCCAAAGTAATTAGTTGGGTGCCCTCTCTGAAGCCTCCACATGCTTTGGAAATCTGGTCACAAACCCCAGAACCTCCAGCCTAGTCCTCAATCTAGATCCAAGCAGGTTCAAGCAAGCGTGATTACCCATCAGACTGGTTGCTTGGTATCCCTACAATCTGCAGGCCATGAGCTGAAGCAGCTATGTGGCTGTGACTGCAGGGCTGCTGCACCTCAGCAGCTTCTTGTGCCGGGGGCAAAGGCCAACCACCCTCCCTAACTATTGGATCCCAAAGTCCACACTGCACTGATCTCTCACTTTGTCCTTAGCATCTATGTGGTGATAATTCTGGAAACTGCTCGAGCTACTGGTGACCTGAAGTCCCTGTGACTGGTGGCTGTTAAGGCTTGCCCTAACCTCTGGCTCCCAGAAGTCTGGGGACAGCTTCCAGAGTGCTCTACTGGCTACTTCCTGCCAGCCTGCTTGCCTGTTCCCAGCAGGATGTTAGCTTTTCTCTGTCATTTTGTGTCTTCTGTAGCTCCAAAGTTTTTCAGAGTCACCTATTACAAGAATTGGAGGAGGTGGGAGCAGGAGCCCCACTGAAGTCCTGTTTCTACTTTGCCATCTTGACTTTGCCCCCAGGTAGAGCTCTTTTCAATATTTACCTCCTCTGCATTGTTGGATGCTTTTGAAAGACACCAAAATAGCCTGCTTATATGAAAGACATTTTTAAAGATAGATGTGATTGATTACAAGTCTACAGTACATTAATTTTGATAAGTTAATTTTGAAGATATATGTGTATGTCTGATCATGTTTAGCTTCACGAACACTCAGAGATATTTCTTCATTTTAAACACATAGAAAAGGGAACAAAGTAAAGAAAATGAGAAAAATCACTTAAACACATACTTTATTCTAATTTCTTTTTTCAGGTGCTCTTTCACAATTTGTTTAAGAATGCAGCTTTCAATAAACAACAAGCAGGGACATTTTAGTAGCTCTACAATAGCAACAGCTGCAAAAAACCTTGAAGAAATTTATTCATAGTGGGCAAGGTTAAAGATAGGTACTTAAAAATTGTGGTCTAATTTAGGTCATTTATCATTTATCTCAAAACCCCTTTTGTACAATTGAATTCTGATTACTTAGTTGACTATTAGCTCTCACAGCTGTTACAGTGTCACTCACAGCAGATGTTTCATAGACAGAAAGAGCTGAGTTAATTTGAACAGAAATGTGGTAACTGTAAGTCACGTTTTAGCAGCTGTTCCACCAGTCAATGTGAATATAACATGCAGGTACAACTCTGCACAGTGGATTGTAGGATAAATGCTTTGAGTAGGGGGAAAGTGATAGTGGTGAGAGACCCCTGGAAGGATTTTATCCCTGGTGGCTTTGGAAAACCGGAGCCCACAACATGTAATTCTGATTATCCACCCAGTTGAATTTCAAACTATTCCTTTCCAGTTGATATGAGGACAATAAATAAAGAAGCTAGGCTAATTGAAATACAACTATTTTCTATCAGTTTTCACGAGGCTGATGGAGTGTCTTATATTTAAGTCATCCTCTTGCAAACTATCATATCATCTCAGCATTTAGCTCCTGCAAAATTTGTTGTGTTGCTGTGTTACTTTTATAGCAGTGGTTGGAGCATTCCTTCAACAATACTTGAGACTAGGTCCCTGGAAATATGTAGACATTCCAAAGAAGTGGGACTCAGAGCTGCAGAGCTTAGTATTGAGATTGAGAATCAATTTTCTTATTGATCACTCTGAAAAAAGAATTGATTCTAGTGGATGTTTATCAGGGAGAAGAGTTCCTCACTTCTAGCTGCTAATCATGTCAGTAATACCTTAATCTTTCCCATTAGAGTTAAGTAATTGCTCCCTTTAACCCTATCTTGGCAACATCATCACTGCTGGATATATGACAGATATCTAGGCCTCAGTTTGTGACTGTCCAGAGGGGTCCAGCTGTTAAGCTGTTATCTCTCTCTCTCTGTCTCTCTCTCTCTGTCTCTCTCTCTCTCTGTCTCTCTCTTTCTGTCTCTCTCTCTCTCTGTCTCTCTCTCTCTGTCTCTCTCTCTCTGTCTCTCTCTCTCTCTTTCTTCCTACCTTCCTTCTTTTCCTTCTTCCTTCTTCCCTCCCCTCTCATTTTCTTCCTTCCTTCCTTCCTTCCTTTCTTCCTTCCTTCCTTCCTTCCTTCCTTCCTTCCTTCCTTCCTTCCTTCCTTCCTTCCTTCCTTCCTTCCTTCCTTCCTTCCTTCCCTCCCTCCTTCATCTTTTTCTCTCTTTCTTTCTTAATATAAGATTCCATATCCCATGTCCTTGCCTTTGCACAAGTGGTATCTTATGCCTGTATTATAGTTCTCACTTTCAATTCATAAAATACCTAGCTTGATTCAAAGCACAGTTTGGGTATCTCCTTCATGAGATCTTTCCTGATCCATCCTCTTTCTCTTGACATGATAATGCATATTCTTTCTATGTACTTATGTGTGTGAATGTTGTAATCCTTAGTAGCATGTGAGCTCCTAAAAGACAGAGACTATTTCATTTTTGGCTCCATACATCTTGAATGTAGTAGATGATTAATAAATATTTTCTATATTGAATTAAAATGAATTCGGTTTAAATCACTTCACTGACATTTGCTAGTGGTATGATTTTAGGTAGGCAGCTAGGTGGTCTAGCGGATAAAGCCTTGGGTTTGGATCTAGTATGACTCATCTTGTTGAGTTCAAATCCAGCCTCAGATTCTTACAAGCTGTGTGACCTTAACTTCTGCTTGCCTCAGTTCTTCATGTGTAAAATGATCTGAAAAAGGAAATGGCAAACGACTCTAGTATCTCTTCCCAGAAAACCCTTAATCAAGTCACAATGAGTCGGACATGACTGAACAGCAAGAACCAACAACAAGCACGTGATTTTAGGCAAGTCACTTAGGCAAGTCTGTGAATAGTGATCCTGACAACTTCACTTCCTGCTAATGAAATCTAGTCCCCAAGATTCAGTTTATTTTTCTGTAAAACAGGGATAATACGCATCTCATAGAGTTGTGAGGAAAGTGTTTTTCAGCCTTAAAGGGCTATATAAATGTGAGCTATAACTACTTGACATTTTCCAGGTTAATATCTTAAAAGACATTGTAAAAGCAAACAAAATATCCCTAAATCAATTCTTCTAAATCCTGTTCAAACAGTGGCATATTCAGGGCCATCTATCTCTATTATACTGCCCCAATGGCCTTTGTTGAATTGGAAAGTTAAGATGTTAATGTCAGTTAAAAGCACAAAAATAGATTCAGGTCATCACAGTCCATTCAAAATTGTCACTTGAGAACGAAGGATATAGAATATCCCTGTTAAAATCCCAACATATTTTATAAATAATTTCCTCTTCTTTCTCTCTCCCTGTGGGTCAATTTTAAGCAAAACATTTCCATATGGAAACAGCAAGTAGGAGATTTAATGAGCTCTCTGGTCACACTCATGGATTGTATTCATGTCCCAGGGGTATAACTGGGCCTTGAAGCTTAGGGTGTATGAACACATTTCATTCCCCTCTATGACCATGTACTCTCAAGACAGGAAACTCCACAAAAAGAAAAAAAAAGGTATCCTGCTTAAGTCCACTTACTCTTCACAGAACTACTGACATTTCCATTTAAGTGGTAAGCATTTGTTGGGGACAGAGATAGTAGTTTGCTTTTTACACTTGGAAATTACTTATGTGTTATGGGTATAACTGGGATATTCAGAATAGCACTAACATATCACTGGATAAAAATGACATTAATTGGTTTTCTAGCTTTTTGGTGTATAAGTAATTTGATTAATTTTGGAATGACAAAATTAAAAAAAAAGTTTCCATGACTTCTTAGATTTTTTTTTCTTATTTTGGGGGGCTGGGGGGAAGGCAGAGCTATTGCAATTAATTGGCAATTAAGTGACTTTCCTAAGGTCACACAGTTTATAAGTGTGTCAAATGTCAGAGGCTGAATTTGAACTCAGATTCTCCTGGCTCCAAGGCTGCTGCTCTATTCACTGTGCCACCTAGATGCCCCAATTTTTTTATATTATTATAGTAGACACTATGCTCTGAAGGGTGGGATATTCCAGAATGTGTTTCAGTCAGTAAAACTACCAATTTAAACACCCCTTTTCTTTTACAAGACATCACACAAATCTTTTAAAGTTTTGTAGCATCAAAGATATGAGCCTTATATGTAAGCTTCTTCTGTGTGGACCTATGCAAACTTACTCCCCGTACTGATGGTTTATATATGTGTGGGAAAAGGTATCTACATTTATGGTGAGAGTTATTATAAATGTTACCATATTGTTTTAATAAGCACTTGGTTTTACAAATAAATTTCACAATTTATTTCACTAAATGCTTAGTACTAATTATATTCTCTGATTGACTAGAGAAACAAGTAAACATATAAGTAGGAGCTCAAAAACTATTTTTTGAATGGATGTGGACCCAGAGAATACCTTGAATATGGTGTAGCTCTTCTGGAGACCCTATAGGTGAGAGGGTGTGTCAGAAGCATAACTTGCAACTTGACATATCTCATCATACCTTCATGGTCACGGTTTTCTTTTGTGGTAAAGCATGAACTAGTATTAGTATCACTCCCGTTTTATAAGTGTGGCAACTGAAAACTAAGGTAAACTGCTGGCAAAGAGAGTGGCACATTCATATAAATAGGATCTATAATTTCTTCAGTATGGGAATTACCTCTACCCATGTAGTTTGCAATCTATCTACAATTTATTAACCCAGTTCAACAAACATTAAATGCTCACTGTGTTTAGGGCAAATGTTAGGGAGAAGATGGCCTTAGAGAAATATCTGAGACATAAAGAAGTTAACTAGAAGGACCAACATGTAAAATGATATAAAACTTTGCTTGATCCTTGGGGTAATCTTATCTTTCAGTCATTTTAGTTTGAGAAACTTTCTCTTGATTTTAAAGCCAGTAAGTGTCCAAGGAAGGCTTTTAACCCATATTGTTGATTTCAAGTCTCATACTCCATGCACTGAGCTTCCCTCTCTAGGCAGTGAATAAATAGAAATAATTCTGTTAATTATTTAGATTTTGAGAAGTTAGGCATGTTGCCTATGGGAGAGAACAGAGTTTGTCAAGTTTTGAGTGTTTTCTACCATTGAATATTGATTCTTAACTGCAAAGACTATTCAATTAATTTGTCATAGTTTACTAAGAACATCTCTTGGTATTTAAAAAGAAATAAAAACAACAACAACAAAAAAACAGCATGGCTATAACTGTGCAGTATCTTCAAAGGCACTGTTGGTAATCCCATGATTGATATTTTGCCTAAGAGTACAAATTTTCTAAGAATTAAATCACTATGATTTAACTACATTCAATCAGTTAAAATGGGTAAACTCAGGATGGTTAATTTCAGGGATTAAAGATGTATGACAAAAAAAACAATTTAGCCATGCAAAAAGAAATGGGGTGATAATTTTGCACCTGGACCTCTCATACCTGTAGCCTGGTGTTTAGGAGGCTGATCTATTGGAGGCACTGCTCTTTGGGATAAGACATTATGGTTCAGGTTATATAGAGTTAATATAATGTTTTTAATAGTAGCAGAAACAACTCTTAGACCACATTAAAGCTAAAATATCACTTTCTACTTTATTTAAATAAGGTGATATCTGAATTTGTGTCTCAAAACCTAGACTTGGTCTATATTTGGTTAAATATCTGACCAATTCTGCTGAGAAAAATAAACTGATTTTTAGGAATGGCTTCACATTATATCCCTGTATCAGCAATGCAATATTCACAATGCCTATGGAAATTGTAAATATGCTGATGTGGTAACAAAACTACACATCAGGGTTTATATAGCCTTCTCCTGGCTCAGAGAATGTAACAACCTTCTGGACTCACTGGCCAATCAAAAAGTATCTACTGAAAAACAAGCCTCCCACCCCAGGCTCCAGGTGCACGTTAGCCTAGGGGCAGGGAAGATCTTTAAATTTGCATTCCCATTACAATCCCCCATCATATGAAAAGACAAAATTGTAATTCTTTTCATGCTGAACTGCATTTTAAACTATTCCTTTCTTTGAGGATTTTCCCTAAGCAAAAATAGTGGTTTCTAAGAGTGACCTTGCATTAATAGATGTATGTATTCTCTGCTTAGCAATCAGAGAAAAAATAAGACAATCATCTCAGGGTTGGGTTTCTTGGTTTGTTTATTTGTTAGTTTGTCTTTCCGCATTTAAAAACCTCTCCAGTATTCTTCAGCACCTAGGGTAGGAAAAACAAAGCAAAACAGCAGGCTATCTTTTGGAGAAACAGCAAGCAGGAGATAATGATGACATTCAATAAAGTGTAGCAGCATAGTCAGTGTAATTAAATATAATAATTATAGTCTGAGTGGATATAGACAGAAAAGATTTAAAACTAATTTTAAGTTACATCTAATGTTCATCTTGGGAGTAGGATATAGGATTTCCTGCAACAAAATTGTGATGTAAAAAGACTATGTAAAATGAAAATGTCAAGTCATAGTTTTAAACACTATAAGCATTCCAGTAACAATGACAAAAGCCTATTATAAAAATAATTGTAATAAATACTAGATATTTATATTGGTACCTAAGGTTTTGGAAATTATTTGCATATTGTATTTGATCCTCACTAGAGCACTGTGAGATAAGCCTTATTATCATACCAATTTTACAGACTAGGAAAATTAGTTTCAGAAATATTAGTACATTAAGGAATATGTCTAGAATCACATAACCAGTGCCTGAAGTGAGATTTGAAGTCTAGCCTTCTAGACTTCAGTGCTAAAATACTATTCATTGTAAAACCTAGCTGCCTCTTTTTCTCTCACCAACTTATTTTCATTTGAGAGAAGAAATAAATAATGGATCTATTGTTCTACTACTATAAATAATTTGCTTTCTTCCTTTCAAAGAAACTTAGGTATTTCTTGGGAATTTGGAGCAAAGATCTTGGGTCTTCATTCATTCATTTCCTTATTTGCTTAGTTAGTCAGTTACTTAGTTTTTTGGTTTAGCAAAATCAATCCTTTAACATCCTATTTGAGAAATTACTTCAAGAATAGTGACCTAGGAAAAGAAGTCAAAATTATTTCTGTATTTAGGTACATTTTATAGCATCATTGTCTATGATTATTATTTTTTTTCATTTTGAATCTTATTTGTATCTTAATCTTATAAAGGGTTTGTATGCTCTCATGTGCATGTGTGAGAATGCACATGCACCAAGCATACAAGTATTTATATACAGCCTTGATAGAAACAATTACTGATCTAATATTAGTCATGATAGTGAAGATTCTCATGATTGGATATAGCTGATTTCCAAAAGGAACAAAAAAAAGTATTGCAGAGAGATGAAGTAGAATCTTTCTATTTTCCATTATTCCATTCTGTTTTTAATGCTTAATCTTACCACTTCTTTCCACTATTATTGAATTTTGACATCCTTTCCATTATTTTTCTCCTTATGTCAATCTCTATCATTAGAAGAAAAAAAAAAGACAAGTAAGGGAAGATCAAAATAGCAAAATTAAAAGACACTGTGAACAAATCTGCCAAAACATTATCCCAGGAATGTGGGATAATGGGGAAAGCAAGGAGTCTCTTGAGAAGCTGAAACCTTATGAGTTCTTGAATTTAAATTTTAATACACATTTTTGGATTCTTAAGTATACAAATATCTCAAGGAACTCTAATAATCTCATACACAAATTTGCTTTATAGATAATAATATATAATTTTCTGAATGAACATGCCATGTTTTAATTGCTTAGAGGGATTTGTAGCATGCTAACTGACCCAATCTTCAATCATAATAATAAACTTAAATAAATGTTATTTCCAACAAGCCTTAGTCAAAATAGAAATTGATCATAAGCAAATTTTAAAACTCCCATTCTTCTACTTTGAAACATTTAATCTTATTTCATGACATTTTATAAGCTAATCTTTTTATATGAATAAATGATCTATTGTCAGATCTCACCATTTTTACCTTTAGAACATGTCTCTCCACTCACACAGCCATCGCCATTGTACTGACCCTTAACACATCTTGCCTGGAAAATTGCAATAGCTTCTTGTGGATCACCCTGCCTCAAGTTAACCCCTTCCTCCACCACATATACTTTATTCTATCCTTTACTCTACTGTCACAGTACTTGCCCCTAACCCAATACACTCTTTTGGTTCCCAATTACTTACGGGATGAATGTAAAATTCTTTTTGACATTTAAAGTACTTACCACCAGCCCCTGCCTAACTTTCTAGTCTTCTTCCATTTTATTCCCTTCCACAAACTTGATGATGTAGCTACACTAGTCTATTTGTTCTACAGAGTATTCCAGCTCCCAACTGAATGCATTTATATTGATTACTCCTATGCCTGAAATATTTTCCTTTCTTTCTTTTTTTTGCCTTTTGGAGGGCAATTGGGGTTAAGTAACTTGCCCAAGGTTACACGGCTAGTTTTTTTTTTTGTGGGTGTTAAGTGTCTGGGGCTGGAAAAGAACTCAGGTCCTCCTGACTCCGGGGCCAACGCTTTACTTACTGCACCACCTAGCCGTCCCAATATTTTCCCTTCTTATCACCACCTTCTATTTACCTGACCTTTTTCAAGACTCAGTTCACATCTTACATTGTGATGGAGGCCTTCTCAGTTTCTCCAACTGCTAGTGACTTCCCTCTGAGATTACTTTCCATTTACAAATCTCAGCTTTGAAGAAACCTCTGCTTCTCAGGTCCCATTCTCCAACTGATGAATTCATCTTAAAACCTCCACTTTGAGGAGGTATCAGACAGCTATACTTATTCTTTCACTCCTCTACTGGCTGCCCTCCTGATTCTCCAGACTGCATTTAGCTCTTTTTAAAGTTTCTCTCCCCCATCCCCTTTACTCCCCAGGTGACATTAAAATATAGACTCTTTAAGGTAAAGTTCATGCTTTCTTTATCTTGGCCTTACCACCTCCATATTCAATAAATGCTAGTGGCTCCCTATTACCACCAGGATCAATCATAAAATCCTGGTGAGCTTTCAAAGCCTTTCATAACTTGGTGCCTTATTACCTTAACAATCTTTTCATACATAATTACCTTATGAAACAGTGACACTGGTTTCCTTAATGTTCCCCACACGAATCATGCCATCACTCAACTCCAAAGATTTCTCTGGCTATCTTTCATACCTGAAAAGCTCTTTCTCCTCATCTCTGCCTTCTCAGCTTCCCTGGTTTTCCATCAGGACTCATATAAATTTCCACCTTGTTAAAGCAGCCTTTATCTTAGTGCCTTCTTTTTGAGATTACTAACAAGTTATACTGTATATATCTTGCTGTAGCACCAATGCAATATTCACAGCACTTAAGATAACCATAATTCTACCTGCATGGTTCTCAATCACAAAATATAACAGCCTTTCCATATAGAAGACAGAAGCAAAATCTTTATTCAGACACCTGGAAATGGAATCCATCATAGAAAGTTAGAATTTAATGCACAGCTATATAGCTGACAACCACACCACCCTTTAGCCTTCCCACAAATCAACATAAGCCTACCTGTCAAAGCAGGTAGCAAATACAAACTTTTATTCACAAGCCTGTCTGTCTCCCTCAGAAGTGTGCTTTCCTTCCAACCAACTAGCTGTCTCTTACTCCCAGTTTCCTGTGGGCTCTGCTCCACCATTAAGCAAATTCTCCCGCCACAGGCTCCATGTGATTATATTTAGCATATTAGAGGGCAGAATTTATTTTCAAAGCAGGGAAGATCCTCAAATTCCCATTACCATTACACTTTCTTATACATATTTCTTTACATATTGTGTCACCCATTTAGATGGTAAATTCCTTATGATCAGGGACTAGATTTTTGCCTTTCTTGTTATGCCATGGACTTAGCACTGAACCTGGTACTTAGGGGTACTTCAAAAACGTTAGTTGACTGGCTTGTTTTTGTATTCCCAATGTTTAGCACAAAAGTATAGTAATCACTTAATAAATATTAATTGGCTTAATGTGCTATTAATAACAGCTGAGGCTTTTTCTGAGCTAGGAAGTTATGGTATAAACCTGCACTAGTTTGGGTTTAACTTCCACTGTCACTTTTGAAGTCTTGTGGAAGATCATTTTAGAAATTTGCTTGACTAGAGAAGTTAATCAGTATTTTATACCAGTTTCATGATAGCATGGAAATAGGCTCTCACATTTTCCCAGTCATAAGTGGTGTGAAGCAGGGTGGTGGACTTGCTTCTATACTTTTTAGAGTGATGTTTTCAGCAATGTTGTCAGACACCTTCAGAATTTGGGAGGCTCTGAAATAAAATGAGGGGGAGAAGAGATAGATATTAGGCTGCCTACAAAATTGAAAATCTATAAAACTATTGTGTTGATTATATTGTTGTATGCCTGTGAAACCTGAACTGTCTACCAGTACCATGCCAGAAAATTAAACTGCTTCTATTTGAATTGTATTAGGAAAATTCTGAAAATGACCTGACAGGATAAGGTAATAGACACTGAGGTCCTCGCTGGAACTGTATGGACAAGCATTCAAACTTCATTGCAGAGAGTGCAACCACTATTCGTTGGCCATGTAGCTTGAATGCCAAAAGTGTTTACCTAAAAGACTATTTTGTGGAGAACTCAGAAAAGACTAACACAGAGGTCCAAAAAGCACTACAAGGACACTCAAGATTTTTCTGAAGAACTTTAGTATTGATTAGGATACATAGGAGATGCTGGGCACTGGACTGTCCAACATGGCATTACTTCATCAAAGACGGTGCCCAATGAGAAAAGCAGAATTACAGTAGCACAAAGAAAATGTGACATGTGCAAACATAGATATATTTTTATCCCAAATATTCAAATGGATTTTTCTTTTGTGCCTAACCTGTGGTAGAGTCTTTTGAGCTTATATCAGACTGATCAGTCACAGTTGAACATAGTGTGTCTTTACTACATTATTGTGATGTAATTGGTCCTCTACAATTTTAATGGATTAAGAATAATTCTCAGTGGACTTGATCTGGGACTTTGATGTGTAATTCATTTGTCATAATTTCAGTATTATGGACTTGGATATCAAGTTTCCAAGTTCCTAGAGAACCTCTTTGCCCACTGATTTTTTAACTCTTTACCTATAGCTTTTATCGGATTTTATCTTCCTGAACTGCTTTGAACTATTTGGGATCTACATTTTTCCTAAGAGTATTTGGATATATTTGGTGAATTTCAAAAAATATATATTTATTTTGATTACTACATTTTAAAAAATATATACATTTATTCTTAGTTTTCAACATTTACTTTTATAAGTTTTTTAGTTTTAAAATTTACTCCTTCTCTCTCCTCTTCTCTTCCCAAGATGGACAGCCTGATATAGGCTATACATGTAAAATTATATTAAACATATATCCACATTGGTCATGTTGTGAAAGAAGAATCAGAACAAAAGGTAAAAACCACGAGAAAGAAAAAGAAAAAGAGAGAAACTTGCATGTTTCATTTGAACTCCATAGTTCTTTCTCTTTATGTGGATAGTATTTTCCATCATTCGTCTTTTGGAATTGTCTTGCTGAGAAGAGCCAAGTCTATAAAAGTTGGTCATCACACAGTGTTGCTGTGACTGTGTACAATGTTCTCCTGGCTCTGCTCATGTCACTCAACATCAGTTCATATAGGTCTTTCTAGGCTTTTCCTGAAATCCACTTGCATAATATTCCACATTCATATACTAAAACATTCAGCCATTCCCCAATTGATGGACATACCCTCAATTTATAATTCTTTGGCACCACAAAAAAAGAGATGTTCTAAATATTTTTGTACATGTAGGTCCTTTTCCTTTTTTATACTCTCTTTGAGATACAACCTGAGAAGTGGTATTGTTGGATCAAAGTGTGTGCAAAGTTATATAGCACTTTGGGCATAGATAAAACTTGTTCTCCAGAATGATTGTATCACTTCACAATTCCACCAAAAATGTATTAGTGTTCTAATTTTCCCACATCTTCTGCAGCATTAACTATTTTTGGGTTTTGTCATGTTACCAATCTGATAGGTGTGATGTGGCATATAAGAGTTATATTAATTTACATTTCTGTAATCAATCGTGATTTAAATCGTTTTTCATATGACTATATATATATATATATATATTCAATTTCTTTGTCTGAAAATTGCTTATTCATATCCTTTGATCATTTCTCCACTGGGGAATGACTTGTATTTGTTTTTTTTTATTTTTTGGTCTCAATTTATTTGTTTATTTTTAGTTTATAAGATTCAGTTCCACAATTCCTTGAGTTTCAAATTTTCTTTGCCTCCTCCCCCCACTTCCCATGACAGCATACAATCAAATATAGGATCTGCAAATACTTTCTCATTAGACATTAGGTTATAAAGAACAATTGTATCAGATGGAAAGAACAATGGGAAAGAAGAAACAAAAACCAGAAAAAGAAAAATAGCAGGTAGTTTGCTTCAATCTGCATTGAAATTCACTTCTTTCTAGTTCTTTCTCTGGATGTAGACATCTCTCTCCATCATGAGTCTCTTGGGGCTGGCTTAGAACCCTGCATTGCTAAGAGTCCAGTCCATCAAAGTTGGTCATCACACATATGTCGTGTCTGTAATTGTGTACAAATTTTGCCTGGTTCTGCTCTTCTCACTCAGCATGACTTTGCATAAGCCTCTCCAGGTAAATATGAAGTCCATCTGCTCCTCATTTCTTATAGCACAATAGTATTCCATTACATGCTGTAATGTAATGCCAAGCAAAGGCAACTTCCCAAGGTTCAAAATACCAGCATAGGTGCTCTCCATTTTATTCAGTGACAAATTAAGAACAGAGAAGATAAAAATATGACATCATTCAAAATACAGCATTTACTAAGTGTGATTCAATAATCTCCAAGTACTACCCCACCCCTGGACATTACATGCATTTAATCAATCCCAAAGACCCTCTTCTAAGTACTCCTCCACCCCTAGGCTGTACATTCATTTAGTCTATCACAAAGCCCCTCTTCTGAAATGGAGATTAGTTTCCAATCATAAGTAAAGTACATTCATTTGTTCAATCACTGAGCACAAAAAGGTCAAAAGTTCCCCACCCTTGTATCAAAATTGAATCTACCCCAGATCTACAATAAGCTTAAGCACAGCATTTAATACCCAAAGAGAGGTCTTTTCTTAATCTTGACATGAGGCAAGTTCTCAGCAATCTTTATTCCTGGGGAGACAAAGCTTAGCAAGGCCACAAGATACATTGCCAGTGTCTTCATTAATTCATTCTCTGTCTGCAGAACAGTCCTAGGACCCCTGAAAACATTAGCAAAACACTCTTCCAGGATTTCTGCAAACATACAACAAGAAAATCCTTCTTCAGGGCTTCTGAACCAACAACAAGGTTCCAAGGCCTCTGCAACAACAGCACTGTCCTTCACCAGTGGACAAAATTCACTCTCTGTCGGCAGGACAGGCTCAGGAGCTCTGAACTAACAGCAAGGTTCCATGACCTCTGCAACAACAGCACTGCCTTTCACCAGTGGACAAATCTGGCAAAACAACATCTAAACAGACAAAGTACCAGCATAACAGCCATGTCTTCTCAGTCCTTGGCAGCTCTGGGTGGCAGCTCTCAAAAGTCCTGGGCAATTCAAAGTGGCCCTCAGCAATCCTCTCAGTCTCTCTCTCTGCCTTCAAGGTACTGCTTCCAAAAAGTTCTTCTGCCTCTCTCTTTTCTTGTGTCTCTCTAAATTTGCATCACCATCTCCTCCCAGTTTAGCCCCCTATTTTCATGTCAACAAGTCCATCCCACAAGTGGGATTCACAAGCTCTGGGTTTTACCACAATCAAACCAAAAACCAAGCCAATACAGGGGGATCTTTAAATTTCATTACTATTACAAATATAAAATTCTGGTTTGCAATCTCAGGGAAGTCTTTGACTCTTCCTTCTCTTATTTTCCATTCCCGTATCAAATAATCTGGGAAGAGGGGTGGCCAAGTGGCTCAGTGAGTAAGAGCACTGGCTCCAGTGTCGGGATGACCTGGGGATCAAATCCAGGCTCAGATACTCAGCACCACACCCAGAAATAACTGGCCCTGTAACCTTGAGCAAGTTACTTAACCCTGATTGCTTTAAAAAATAATAATAATAATCTGGGAAGTCTTGTCAATTTTACCTTCACACTATCTCTTGCATACATCCTTTTTTTTCTCTATTCACACAACCTCTGTCTTTATTCATATCAACATCACTTCTTACCTGGACTATTGAAATAACCTGCTAACTGAAGTTCAAGCTTCTAAGCTCTTTCTCCATTAGTTTTCATTAATCCATCCTCCAAAAATATATTGAATAAATAATCCAAAAATCCATATCCGATCATGTCAAACCCCTTCTCAATATGTCTTTGACTATGTAGTTTCCCCCTAATCTGCCAGTCTAGTTAACCTATTCTTGAAGCCATGCTGGCAGTTTATGATCACTATTTACTTTTTCACATGCTCTTAAATAAATCCTATAACACCAATAATAAAATGTTTAAAAACTTTTGTCAATGATTAAAATAAGAATCACAGGTAGCCCTCACTTCCCTCTCCAGCCCCCCAAGTGGTCTGTAGTAAAGTCCAAAGACACAGGTACAAAACACATTATGTCCCCAAAGTCTTAGTCTAGTTTTAAGCTATTAAAGTTTAAAATTACATGAACTATTTTGAGATACCTTGAATATATGTTTTTGAAATTTGGAGCAACACTTACCCTTATGCAGACCTCTGGAACTTATCTTTTTCTCCATAGTCTTTCAAAACTGACTGACAGTGGCTACTTAATCACATCCCCTGCTTATTTCAGTATCTTGCTATTCAGTTCAGTTGGATTGTATGAATGAATGAATGAATGAAACCTGTGATTACTATGTGCAAAACACTGTGCTAATCTGCAGATATAAATAGGAGACTTAAAACATATGAAAGGTTTCAGTAGCAAATCAGATGGAAAGGTCACATGTTCCTTAGGGGGCAGCATCAGAACAGATGGAAATGACTCTTATTTAATGTCATTTCTACTGATAAAATCATATCAGTTTCTAATGTTGTACAATTTGACAATGTCAAGGACTGTGGTAAGAACTTTCTTTTCTGAGTCTTAGATACCTATGGCAATAGTTTATGCAGGAGTAGTAGCTAGACTGCATTTCCAAAGTGATTACTTCCCAGGATGATAGCTGTGGACATTGGGCTGGGAGGACTGATATTTCCAAGACTCTTGGGTTCAGAGTCCTAGTCAGAATCCTAGAGGAGATGGTGATCAAGGTGATTAGCACACATGTTGCTTCCTATCTCTCCTTCCAGATGCTTTTTTTCTGCTTTAGGCAGGCTGGTTTGCCTGCTGTGTGGGAGGCAGTGTGACTTGAATTCATGTAGGGTAGCTAGATATACTATTACTTCTTCTAATCTGGTAATTCAATGCCTTTCCATTCCCATCTATTGCAGTCTAAAGATAATTCATCTTGGAATATAAAAAAGAAACAAAATAAATTAGTATTGATCTTTGAGAAGGAACTACATCGTGATCATAAAAGGGAAACAGAACTAATTTATGTAATTTGGAAAACAGAGTTACTTTGACTTTTGGGCATTGGTTTTGTCCATTACTTTCCTTGTGACTTGTTACTTGTAAGAGGAAAGCACAACACAAAAAAAGGATAATAGGTAAAAATCCATAAAGATAATAACATAGAATTGGTTTGTAATTGGCAGCTCAAACCCAATACTTAAGAAGTTCCATGAGAGGAACTCAGAAAGATTAAGGAGGGAAAAATATATAATCTATGAAGAAGTGAATAAAATTTCTGAATAGACAGGAGAGAAAGAAAATAAATGAAGAGAAAAAAAGAAAAGACAAGCTTTTTGAGAAAAGGATCAAAGAAAACTAGGAAAAAGTTGGAGAGGAACAGGAGTGCAGATTTTCAACTAATCATTTAACTGAGAGGTAAAAGAGATGGGAAAAAATAATTTTGCTTTTTTGTCCACTTGACATTCAAAAGAAGTCAACATACATATATGTAGGGGTGGAGGATATATGAAAAAAAATTTGGAAAAAAAATTTCATTTATCTTGAGAGTCAGCATGGTGCAGTAGACAAAGAGCTCACCTTCGAGTCAGGAAGGTATGAGTTCAAGTCCTCTCTTCTGGGATCTAGTGATTGCACAACCTTAGGAAAATCACTGAACCTCAGTCAAATCCAATGGCATAAACATTTTGAAAACTTTAAAGCAGCATGTAAATTTAAACTGTTATTATTATTAACCTCCCAATGCCTGAAGCATCTCCCTAGGAACATAAACAGAAAGAAGATGCTAATCACCAGGAACAACTTGTAATGAAGAAATCACTGGAATAAATGGTCAAAACAAAATTTCAAGTGTGGTTATAAGTTTCTTGGATCGCTACAGTCCATTCTTTACATTCCAATTCAACTTTTTTTCTACTCAGATTCTTCTTTACTAAGCATTTTTTAATCTTTCTATGAAAAAAAAAGGTGCTTCTGGACATCTGCCTTGAATGTCCTTTTTACTTTCCCAGTTGCAGTTCTGGCCCCCTATCTCCTTATCTTCTCTAAGTGGAAAACAGTCTACTTGACATAATTTCAATCACATATGATTTTGTGTATTTTGGTGAATTCTTTCTTAATTATGTTCACCTCTCCACCCCCCACCCTCACAGAATACTTAATCTTTTGTAACTTGTCTTTATAAATATTACCCATCAACCCAGAATAAACCCCAAGGTTTCTTGCAGTATTTTTGATTCCTCTAGAACAATTCATCAAGTATAACCAGAGTATGACCAAATGTTCACAAAATATCGATGTTAAGAAATAATTATTTTATTTTATTCCTTTCGAAGAGAGTAATATAGCAACCATATTTTAACAAAGAATAGAAGGGTGAAAGAACAGAACCAATTTATGGACCTCAAATTATATTGAAAGCACTAACAAGCTTCATACCATCTCTTTTATCCTTTTGTTTATTATTTTTAGTATCTTTAGGGCCCAAAAGACTGGATGAAAGAATGGTCATTGTCCTTTGATGTCTACTTCAAACCCAGCAGAATAGAAAGTTTTAATATCTAAAAGGTAAGTTATTGTCTTTATTAACCTAAGGTGAAAAATTCTTTTTAGAGGATGATAGTGAAGCAGTTAAATAGTAGTTATATTATGAGAAATTGGGGATATCAATTGTTACTTGACATTTGAATTAATAAGTATTTTAATATCTCATAGATATGTATGTTGTCCAACAAAATTTAGCTTCTTATGCTTAACACTGAATAAAAATTAAGGTGCATGAAAACTCCAGCGTATCAACACCTTTAGGGGAAAGAAATTTTTCAGAGGGTTAGGTTAATTTTTATTCTATATTACCTTGCACATTGGAATAGTAGATCAAGTAAAAGATAATTATGAATTAGAAGTAAGATCTTTCAAAAATACTTAGAATTTAGTGGGAAAAAAGTAAGGTGGAATAGCAGTGACCCACACTGAGAAAGAGAAAATGTATTTTTTTTTTT
>NW_027185860.1:14684318-14704289 GCF_028583685.1 Petaurus breviceps papuanus | reverse complement strand
AGAGAGAGAGAGAGAGAGAGAGAGAGAGAGAGAGAGAGAGGGAGGACTGCTAGACGAAGCTGCCAAGAACTTAGGAGGAATGACTGTGGTGCCTGTATAGGTCTGTCTGTTTTGTTGTTTCTTAGTCAGATTTGTTTGTTGACAGAGGCCTCAGACCTTGTTGGGCCTAGGTTGATTTCACATGCAGAAGGTGAATTGAAGAGGATGCTGGTTATTGTGTCTTCATTAAGCTTTGTATTCTCAGGAACAGAAATTGCTGAGAACTTTCCTGGGAGCAAGATGAAGAAAAGACCTCTCCTTGGGTACTGAACACTGTGATGATATTGTAACATAGTTGTGACCTAAGAGTGAATGGCCTTTGTGTTTTGTGATTGATCAAATGAATGTACTTTGTTTATGATTGGAAACTAATCTCCATTTGAGAGTACCCAGCGGGAGAGTACTTTGCTTTTGTACTATTTGATTGAACTTACTAAATGATAGTTATCTTGTATTTTGATTTTCTCTTTTCTGTGAATGTTTTGAATTAATATGTTACTGAATAAATGGAGAGTTACTATGCTCATAATCAGAACCTGGAAGTTGCTTGTGCTTGGCCTTAAAATTAGGAATATAAAAGTGTGAATTGATTAGTTCAACAAATATTTATTTAGCATGTATTATGTGTTGTGACAAGCATAAGATAAAACTGCCTGGTTGGGATTTAAAATTGAAGCACACTCTGATGTCTAGGACCAGTAAATAGATACAATACCTTAAAGATGAGAGGATGAGATTAGTGGTGGCAGGCAGATTATTAACTGTCAGTCAATAAACATTCATTAAGCACTTACTATGTCTCAGGCACTGTGCTAAGGGCTAGGTAATGACTGCATGGTGTGTAAAACTAGTTATTCTAGACTGTTTCCAACCCATTTCCTCAAAGGTTACTTAAGGACTGTTTTTTTGGGGGGGGAGGAGGGAGGGAAAGGGGTTGACATTTGGCTCTTTTTTCATCATAAGCACTTAGCACAGTGCCCGGCACTGCTTATGGATTGATAAGCAGTCAGCAATCTTTGCAACTGTTTCTTAGATCAACACTTTCCATACTTTGGTCTGGTTCCACTTGACACACATATTTGGAGGTTATATAGAATAGAATAAAAGCGTTTAATTTAGATAATACTATTATAGATAAAACTTCCCATTTCCAAGGTCAGTCAGACTTTATAGCTTTATCTTTCGATGATGTCTATTGCCACAATCAAAAACAAATATCAAAATTCTATAAGCCAGCAAGCTTCCAGTCATGGAAGCCAGGAAAGAGAAAATTTCTATGTAATCTATAATTTCATTATATGTTGGAAACCATGTCAGAAGGTACTTGGGGGCAATTTTAATTAATGTGCTTTCCCAGAAGTCTTGGGATTTAGAGAGGCTTTCAGAAAAAGAATAAAATATGTCAGTCATTGCTTAAAGCAATAGGTTCTTTCTAAGGAGATATTAGCTCACACAAATTAAAGTCTAAGTCGTACCATAAGAGATAGCTGGTTTAGGAACAAGGAAATAGAATCAGGGAAAGAAAAGTTCGATGCAAAACAGTACCATTGAGTCTCAGTCACTGGGCCTCAGATGGTGTTCGGGTCACAGCATGAGGATGAAGGATGTCCACAAGGGTTCAAGGGTTCAAGGTCTGTCACCTTGAAAATTAGCATACCCATGTGACCCCAAGCTCTTATCACTTTCTAGTAGGTGGTGCCTTGGGCACTCTTTGTCTCTATATCAAAGCCACTCATTCTTCATTAAGTGACTTTCAAAAGATGAAGCACCTCCCACTGCTTACCTCAGGTATCATTTGGACAGGAACTAAGCAAGGACTAAAATCTCTGTTTCACATCTATCACAGATTTCATAACAGAGAAACAGATTCCAACAGGCAAATGTAAATAGCTGAGAAGTGTATATTTTATCGAATAGGTAGTGGAGATCCACTAAATTATATATATGTATGAGAAGTGGAGGAGGTGCCACAGCCTTGCAGCCACCTACATGTGGCTGCTTCAGAGCTCCTGGCCTGCAGTTCATAGGGGGACCAAGAGAACCATTCAGAGAGTAACGGCTCTTGCTTTAAACTGCTTGGATCTGGATCTCTGTCTTGGGTGGAGGTTTTCCAGGGTGTGACCGGTTGACTGAGCCTGTGGAGGCTGCAGGGAGGGGACCCCACTAATGGCTCCAGCCACTGCCAATACCTTAGCAATTTGGTAAAAAGCTCTCCCCCCTAGAAGCAGAGTCCTACTGGGGCAAAAACCTTAAAAGTCAAGTGATTGAGTGATAATGTGAGCAAGCAAAGGAAGCAAAGCATGTACAGCAGTCAAACCTTAAAATCCTACTTTGGGGACAAAAAGGCTCAAAGCATGGAATGAGAGGAAGACAACAAAGTCACACCTCCTGCAAAAAGGCTTCCAAAAAAATAAGCATGGGTTACAGGCCATAAAGAAGCGCAAGAAGGATACTGAAAACCAAGTAAGAGAAGTGGCAGAAAAATTGGGAAGAGAAATGGGAATGATGCAAGAAAATCATGAAAATCAAGACAAAGACTTGACTGAAAAAAAACACCACCTTAGACTCACTCAAATGGCAAAAGAGACCCAAAAACCAATGAGGAGAAAAATACTTTAAAAAGTTTAATTTTCCAGGTGGAAAAAGAATTTCAAAAGTTCGCTGAAGAGAATAACTCCTTCAGAATTAGATTGGAGCAAATGGATGCTAATGAAATTATGAGCAATCAAAATATTATAAAACAGATCCAAACAAATGAAAAAATTGAAGGCAATGTGAAATATTTCATTTGAAAAACCACTGCCCTGGAAAATAGATCCAGGAGAGATAATTTAAAAATTATTGGACTACCTGAAAGCCATGATCAAAAATAGAACCCAGAAATCATCCTCCAAGAAATTCTCAAGGAAAACGGCCCTGATATTTTAGAGCCAGAGGGAAGAATAGAAATTGAAAGAATTCACAATTCACCTCTTGAAAAAGATCCCAAAAAAGAAAACTCCTAGGAATATTATAACCAGGTTCCAGAATTCCAAGATCAAGGAGAAAATATTACAAGCAGCCAAGAAGATACAATTTGAAGATTGTGGAAACAAAATCAGGATAACACAAGATCTAGCAGCTTCTACATTAAAAGATCAAAGGGCTTGGAAGATGATATTCCAGTGGTCAAAGGAGCTAAGATTAAAACCAAGAATCACCCGCCCAGCAAAACTGAGCATCATGTTTCAGGGGAAAATATGGTCATTCAATGAAATAGAGGAATTTCAAACATTCTTGATGAAAAAATCAGTGTCACATAGAAAATTTGACATTCAAATACAAGAAGCAAGAGAACCAAGAGAAGGAAAATAGGGAAAAGATATCATAAAGAACTTATCAAAGTCAAACTATTTTCATTCCTACATTAAAAAATGATAATTGTATCTTATGAAACTTTTCTCAGTACGAGGTTGTTGATTGGAATATAAATGTATACACACACACACACACACATATGTATATGTCTATATAGGAAAGTATATGTGTGTATGAATACATACATGAATGTGTGTATATATGTGTACAGGTATACATAGACGGAGGGCACAGGATCAAGTTAATAGGAAGGGATGATATTTAAAAAATAAAATTAAGAAGTGAGAGAGGAATATAAGGAGAGGATATAGGTAGATACAGAATGGGGTAAATTATCTCTAATATAAAAGAGTCAAGGGAAAACTGTAACAATGAAGGGGAAGAACAGGAAGGCAAAAAGAGATAGGTCAACCTTATTCTCATTGAATCTGGCTTAAGGAGGGAATAACATATACACTTAATTGGGTATCTTACCCTACAGGAAAGTAGGGGGGAGGGAGATAGGAGGAGGGATGATGTAGGGGAGGGCAGATTTGCGGGGGGTACTTCGAAGCAGACACTTTTGAAAAGGGATGGGGTCCAAGTAGAGGGTAGAACAAGTGGGTGGTGGGATAAGATGGAGGGAGGTATGATTGGTCTTTTGCAATATATTCACTATGGAAATGTTTTGCATAGCTTCATATGTACAAGCTATATTGAGGTACATGTCTTTCCAGTGGGTGTGGGTGAGGAGGAAAGAAGAGAGAGAATTTGGAATTAAAAGTTTTAAAATCAAATGTTTAAAAAGATATTTTTTTTACATGTACCTTGAAATAAGATATAGAGGCACTGGGGTATGGAGATCCATCTTGCTCTACTGGAAAGTTGGAGGGGGAATGAGGGAGGATATAGAAGAGAGGAGATTGACTGATGGGGTTTTCAGTGGGATCATTGTTCTGGGGTGGAGGGTAGGGGAAAGATGGGGAGAAAATTTATAATTAAAATTTTTTTTGGAAATGAATGTTGTAAACTAAAAATAAACTTAAAATAAAAAAATAAAAAGTTTGTACTTCTAACTAGCCCCCCCCCCAATCTTCCTTCCTTTGTACCATCACCCCTCTTATCCCTATCCCCCATACTTTCCTGTAGGGTAAGATACCCTATTTGGTGTGTATGTTATTCCCTCCTTAAGCCAAATTCAATGACAGTAAGGTTGACCCATTCCCTTTTGCTTCCCTGTTGTTCCCCTCCATTATAACAGTTTTCTCTTTCCTCTTTTATATGAGGTATTTTACCCTATTCTATTTCTCCCTATCTACTCTCATTATATTCCTCTCTCACTTCTTTTTTTTTTTTTAAAGCAATCGGGGTTAAGTAACTCGCTCAAGATTACATGGTCAGTTATTTCTGGGTGTGGTGCTAAGTGTCTGAGCCTGGATATAATCCCCAGATTATCCCGACACTGGAGTCCATGCTCTTTCTTGCTGAGCCACCTGGCCGCCCCCCTCTCTCACTTCTTAATTTTATTTTTTAGATGTCACCCCTTCTTATTCAACTGATCCTGTACCCTCTGTGTATGTATACATGCATACATATATACAGGCACTTACATATGAATTTATATGCACATATACCCTCCTATATAAACACACATATGTATGTATATGTATATGTATATATACACACACACACACACACACACACATATATATATATATATATATATAATATATTCCCTTAAACTATTCTCATACTTAGAAAAGTCTCATGAGTTACAATTATCTTGTTTACCATGTAGGAATGTAAGTATTTCCATTTTAATAAGTTCCTTATGATTTATTTTCCTTGTTCACCTTCTCATGCTTCTCTTGCTTCTTGCATTTAAAATTCAGATTTTCTATTCTACTCTGTTTCTTCCATCAGGAATGCTTGAAAGTCCTCTATTTCATTGATGACCATATTTTCCCCTGAAACATTATACCAAGTTTTGTTGGGTGAGTGATTCTTGGTTTTAATCCTAGATCCCTTGATCTCCAGAATATCATATTCCAAGCCCTTTGATCCCCTAATGTAGAAGCTGCTAGATCTTGTGTTATCCTCATTGTTCTTTCACAGTATTCAAATTGTTTCTTTCTGATGGCTTGTAATATTTTCTCCTTGATCTGTGAACACTGGAATTTGGCTATAATAGTCTTAGGAGTTTTCTTTTGAATCTTTTTCAAGAGGTGATTTGTGACTTCTTTCAATTTCTATTTTGCCCTCTAGTTCTAAAATATCAGGGAAATTTTCCTTGAGAATTTCTTGAAGGATGATTTTTAGATTCTTTTTTTATCATGGCTTTCAGGTAGCCCAATAATTTTTAAATCATCTCTCCTAGATCTATTTTCCAGGTTAGTGGTTTTTCCAATGAGCTATTTCACATTGCCTTCTATTTTTTCATTTGCTTGGATCTGTTTTATCTTATCTTGATTTTTCATAAAGGCATTAACTTCTGTTTGCTCAAATCTAATTCTGAAGGAATTATTCTGTTCATTGAGTTTTAGAAATTCCTTCTCCATCTGGCAAGTTCAGCTTGTTAAGGCATTCTCCTCCTCATTGGCGTTTTGGGTCTCTTTTGCCATTTGAATTAGTCTATTTTTAAGGAGTTATTTTCTTCAGGCAGGTTGTTGTCTTGCTTTTCATGAATTTCTTGCATCATTTTCTTTTCTCTTCCCAGTTTTTCCTCCACTTTTCTTATTTGATTTTTAAAATCCTTCTTGGCCTCCTCCATAGCCTGTAACCAGTTCATGTTTTTCTTGGAAGCTTTTGTTGTAGGAGTTCTGACATCATTGACTACATCTCATTCCATGTTTTGATCCTTTTTGTTCCCCAAAAAAGGATTCTATGGTCTGTTTGTGCTCCCTCTCCTTGTACATATTTCCATTCAATTACATGACTTTTGAGCTCTTTCTCATTGTACAACTCTGCTTCCAGATAGGAGTGCTTTGTCCCAAATTGCTGTGGTTTTTGCAAATTTTGTCAGAAGTCTGAGGAGGGTGCCCTCTGTACAGATACCACACTGGCAAACTGGTGTTTATCACCCCAGGACCACTGCCTAAGAAAGCTACTTGCATCCAAGCAGGTCAAAGCAAGAGAGTTTATCCTCTGAATGGTTTCTTAGTCCCCCCATGATCTGTATTCTAGATGGACTGTATGTAGGTATGTAGTTCATGAGGCATCCACATGGCAGAAACTGAAGCCACAGCCACTATGTCTACCAACTCTTGCCCTGGGAGATAGGGGCCAGACTGTGCCCCTCCTTTCCAACAGAGTTCCTAACATACATTTATTTTCTTTTTGGCTTTATGGGTTTAAAAGTCTGGAAACCACCACAGCTGCTAGTGATCCACTGTCCTGAAGTCTTCTCTGGGGCTAAAACCACAAGGCTCATGCAGGACTGCACTTGGCTCCTAGTATGCTATGATGAACCTTTTGTGTCAGGCTTCTAGGCTCTCTTCAGTGGGAGATTTGTTTCTCTCTGTAACTTTGTGCATTATGTAGCTCTAAAATTTGTTTAGAGTCATATTTTATAGGTATTTGAGTTGATTGTAGGAGGAGGTCCTACTTCAGCTCTGACATCTTGGCTTCACCCCTCCCCCTCCACTAAATATTTTTGAGTAGGGAAGTGATATGATCAGAATTGTGTCTTAATCATATTAATTTGGTAGCTGTGTGAATGATTGGAGAAGACAGATAATGGAATGAAGAAAATCAATTAAGAGACGAATGCCATAGTTGATAATGCCCTAGACTAGTGTAGTAGTTATGTCAGTGGAAAAGAAAGGGATGGATATGTAAGATGTTGTACTGGTAGAATTAAAGAGCTCTGGCAATTTATTGAATATAAAAGTTGAGACAAGAGAAAGAATAATGGACAATGCCAATGCAGTGAACCATGAAGAGTGGAAATTGATGACCTCAATATGAAGAGGAAATTTTGGAGGAGTAAGGAGTTTGAGGTGAAGATATTCCATTTTGTGCATACTGAGTTAGAGATGTTTAAAGAATATCCAGGGGAAAGTAAAAGGAGAAGAAGCAGTTGGTGATATGGAAATGGAATTCAGTATTAATATTACAGCCAGATAGATTTGTGATTCATCAGCATAGAGAAAATTGATGAGATAAGCAAAAAATAGGGAAGGGAAACTGCTAGATGCCATATTGGGCATTCAACCAATAAATTAGAGAAAATAAATGAAGATTTATAATTGTCACTTGTTTGAATGTTTCAACTGTAAAATTGGGGGTTAGACAAGATGATCCCTATAGTTCCTTATAGCTCTCTACTCTATTATGTCAATGGATGCTTAGAGAGACTAGTGAACCTTTAATATTAATATGAGATGCTGAAAAACGATTTGTCAGGGTGAATATGTGACTTTTTTTCTGGGGAAATTTGAGATTATATATGTCTTAACTATCTCACACACTCAAAAGCAAATACTCTTTTTTTCTTAAGGTTAGTTTGAAGTTGGTTGAACTTTTATGGTAAATTAAAGGAACAAGGGAGAGATAGTGCATCACTTTTAAATTAGTTTCCACTGAAAATCTATTTTTGTTCATTTTTCCCAGCATTTCTATAACATATAATTATACTTCTGTAACATATAATTATTCCACATTTATTTTCAGAATGTTAAGAGTTTGTTTAGAAGCTTATCTCAACAACATTTATTGTTCTTATATAAAAATAAATTATTAATTTTATTTCCAAATTTTTGTAATGAAACCCATTGTTTATGAAGAAAACCTATTATTTTAAAATTTTCATGTACTCTATGCTCTTAAAATTTTTTCTAAAACAGTAATCTATAAAGTTTTATATTGAAATACTCAAAAGATAATTATTAGTATTCATTCTGCTTGAACATATGAAGCTACTAACATTGTCTCAAAAAATTTTGGAAAAACCATGATAATTTATTATGTAAACATAGGAAAATATTTACACTTGCAACTGTTGAGTTCTCCTTATTCTAGTAAATATACCTTTTCCCCTTCCTTGTTTTTCTTTCCTTTTTACTACTAGAAAAAAAATCAGAATTTTGAAATAACATTTTTAACTAACATATTTGAAATGGTGTGTATTGTTTTATGTAATCACCTTTAACTATAGTCTTTTGTCAGAATCATACGTTTGTTTTCCTCTGTTTTATTATGTAAATAAATAGCAAGGTAGTATGCCATAGTATATAGAAAATGGGCCTAGTATTCAGAAAGATCTAGATTCAAGATCTTTTTAGTATATATACCTAGCTGTGAGACTATAGATAAGTCATTTAAACTCACAGTGCCTCCTGGCGCATAAGTTACAGACAAGCTGCCCATATGCATCAGTGAAAAGACTTTCCACAAACAAAATGTCTACAAAATTTCCTCCAAACAAAATGTATACATATCTACATTTATTTAATCTGTATATCAGCATGGAATAATAGACAACTCATATTTATTCTCTAGAATATTTTAAATAGCACATGACTTTTAAATAGATAATTTTCAAGCTTATGAAATTGAAAGAACATATGAATCACACTCATCAATTTAATATAAATTAACTGATCACCATAAATAAATACACAAGTATGTGTTAGTTACTTAATATGCCTTGGACTCAACTGAAAACTCCACTTCTATATTTTATTTTCCTTTGGCTTCAATTATGCAACATTAGCCAATTCTTCTCTGGACTTTCTGACCTTTTTTTCCCATTTCTTTTGTTATTCCTCCTGTCCTCTAAGTGCAGATCTTCCTATAAGCTCTCTTTTTGGTTCTTCACTATTCTTTTTCATCAGAAGACTTATTTGTTGTCATAATCTTAGCTCCTCCCATTTATAGTATTGTCTCCTGAATATGTATTTGTCCTCATTTTATTTCCAGTCTTCTATCTCTCTCAGCTTCATACTTACATTACTGTATTTTTTTGCTTTTTGGAGAGGAGAAAGTAGGGCAATTGGGGTTAAGTGACTTGCCGAAGGTCAAATGGCTAGTAAGTGTTAAGTGTCTGAGGACGGATTTCACCTAGGGTCCTCCTGACTCCAGGGCCAGGGCTCTATTCACTGTGCCACCTAGCCACCCCCATATACTTACATCACTTTTAAAGTCTTGTTCTTATCTCAAACTTATCATGTCCCAAAGTGAACGTGATAACTTTCTTCCCATGAAAGGAGTCTCAGTATCTCAGCGGAGTACTTTATTTTCTTCAGTCATCTAGGAGATAAACCTTGGAATTATAATTCATTACGCATTTTCCTTCATTCTTGAGATTCAGAAAGTTAATAATTACTACTAATTATTTTTGAAACACCTTCCATTTCTATCCCTTACTCTTGTAGTTGTAAATAAGGCTCTTATCACACTAAACCTGCATTATTTCAAAACTATTCTTGGTAGCAACTCAGAAATCTTCTGGGTTCTCATTTACATTGAGTTTACATAAAGTCTAAGGTTTTGTTGTCTGACTTTCAAGGTTCATAAGAATCTGTTCCTATTGTATCTTATCCCACCATATTTTTTTTTAAAAGCAGTTGGGGTTAAGTAATTTGCTCAAGGTTACAAGGCCAGGTGTTTCTGGGTGGGTGCTAAGTGTCTGAGCCCGGATTCGATCCCAGGTCATCCCAACTCTGGGGCCGGTGCTCTTAGTCACTGTGCTACTTGGCTGCCCCCACCATATTTTTTTATCACTCAACAATACAGTTCCTCTATTCATATTTCATCTGTTTATTTTCTGTAGCACAAATATAACATGCTAATTCCTACATTTATACCTTTGATCATATTGTTCCCCTTTCCTCAAGTTCTATTCTCTTGTATCCATTTTTCTGGCATATGTATTCAATTATTATTCATCATTAAGGTCCAACCAATGTTCCCCTTCTTCATGAATCCTTTCTTGAACATTTTAGCCCTGAATTATCGTTCGTTTTTCGGAATTATGTTATTTATAGGCTTTAGGGCAAATTCTCTCATCATTATCTATTTGTATTTGTAATCCTTTAGTTTCAGTATACAAGTATTACCAATAGGTTAAACCTTCTCAGCAGAGGGACTAAAGCAGATTGAGGGTAGCCAATAGGCCTCAAATATTTTGAAGAGTTAGCAGGATGTCTACTCCAAGCATGTGAACACTTCCCCTGGTGGGATGAGAATACTTTGCTCCAATGGCCATGAAGGCAGCTGAAGCAGGTGCTGTGGAGCACTTAGAGCATAGCCATATAGCAAAGACATTGAATCCTGGGCCACTACAGTTCATCCTGATTTGTCACGCTCCTGGATGTTGATGACTCTGGAAGAGACTTTGCACAATCCAATTCAGGTGCATGTCAACACATAATCCTGTGATAACATTGATCTTCAAAAATAAAGGACAAACAAAATTCCCAAGAAGAATGTGGACTATTCCTGTCTTTTTTTAAATTTTTTTTAAATTAAATGATTTATTTTTAGTTTTCAACAATCACTTCCATAAGTTTTATTTTCCCCCTTCATTCCTTCTCCCTCCAATAGATGTCTTGCACTCTAATATGGGCTCTATGCATACATTCTTATTCAACACATTTTTATATTCCTCATGCTGCACAGAAAAATTATGAATGAAAAAAAAAACAAAAGAAAGACCAAAAACCTCAACAAAATAAAACAAAACAAAAAAGAAAATAGTTTGCTACATTCTGCATTCGGACTCCATAGTTCTTTCTCTGGATGTGGCTGGCATTTTCCATCATGGGTCCTTTGGAATTGTTTTAGATCCTTGCATTGCTAAGAAGGGCCAAGTCTATCAAAATCAGTCCTAACACACTGTGGCTCTTCCTGTGCTTCCTATGCTCCTTGTTCTGCTCCCCTCATTCAGCATTAGTTCATATACATCTTTCCTTGTTCCTCTGAAGTTCACCTTTTTACCATTTCTTATAGCACAATAGTATCCCATTACATTCATATACCACAACTTGTTTAGCCATTCCCCAATTGATGGACATCTCCTTGATTTCCAGCTGTTGACCACCACAAAAAGAATCACTGCAAATATTTTCACACATGTGGGTCCTTTTCTCACTTTTATGATCTCTTTAGGATACAGTCCTAGAAGTTGTAGGTCAAAGGGTATGCACATTTTTATAACCCTTTGGGCATAGTTACAAATTGCTCTCCAGAGTGGTTTGATAAGCTCACAGCTCCACCAACTAGATTCACCACAATGAATTTGTATTCCAATATTCCCACATCCTCCAACATTTATTGTCTTTCTGTTTTTCCATGTTAGTGAATCTGATACTGGTACCTCAGTATTCCTGTTTTCTAAATACTTCAGGGAAATTTTAATAACATAGATCAGTTTCACTATGAAAGATAGTGATATGGTATATTATAGGGAGCAATAGCTAGTAACACCTTCTAATATGTACTGAAACAAAATGTACATGAAACATGTAAAACTGCACCTCATGGAAATGGAGGGTCTACTCTCTGACGGTGCTGCCTAGGGCACTACCATAAAATCAGTGATCCCAAGATTTAAGTATAAGTCCCCAGGAGAAGGGTTATAGAAGGGTTAGCCCAGATGCAAATCTAAATTTCTTGTAATCAAACCTCTTTTTGTTTTGAATTTTGTGAACCTTTGTATTTATAATTGAATAGTAGTGACTAAAGAATAGGAGATGCTGTATACTAAACTACTGAGATTTAGATGATTTTTAAAAAGTCAAAGAAGTGAGAAGTCTACTAGTGTGAGCCCAGAATATAAGGAGTCTCTGATATAGAAGTTGCATAAACATTTTGTGTTTATTAATCTTGTTTATTCATAGGTTGCTTCTAAGGACAAGAATTATTTTTTCTTTTTTTTATATTACCTAGCACAAACTAGAAATTCTGTAAATTTTATGCTTTTCACTTAATAAACACTAGTCAAACTACATAGCTAGCATTGTCCTTGGTATGATGAAATCAAAACAAATCATGTTTTCTCTCCAGAAAGATATTATATTTTGTTAAATAGAACTTATTTACATATAAATATTAGTAAACAAACCAGCACAAACTAAATAACTAGATTATATATTAAACCACATGGCAAAAGATGTATCAAGAAAGGAAATGAAGTTAAATGCAAACTAATTGGTGATATTTAACATTTATATAGCATTTTAATACTTGCAAAGAACTTTAAGCACTTCATATTCATTATCTTATGTGATTCTCTCCACAATGCTGTATGATGGCAAGTATAAGCATTTTAATCCCTTTATAAAGATGAAAATGCTGAATCCATGCAAGGTTAAATGAGAATTAATTTGCAAGATGGTAGCCCAAGTCATTGCCAAACTGATATTGAAAAATAGATAGGGACTGTCAACAGATTTTCCCCAACTAATCTCATATATTTCTACTTTTTGGCATCAGCTTAAAACAAATCTTTATCAAGAAAGATATGCAACATGTCTCCCTCTAATCCAAGTTTCTCTTGCATATGTTTGGCAAGCCTTTAAGTAATTTTTTTTCTTTTCTATTGAAGAGAAGTCTTCACTGAGTTACAATTAAGATAAATTTATATTCCAAATGCTGTGATTACCCTTGTGAGAAAACAGAAGAATATAAATTTTCATGTATATAATCTTCTTTGTCAGATTCATCATTGGACAAACTAACATCCAAACAGTCCTAAAGAGTGGAATAAGCAATTTCTTCCTTATAAAAATTTTCCATATTTGTAGGTTTGGAAGTAGTATTGTGTTTTTTTTTCATTTGCCTTTTCAACAGATGTAAAGAAGTCAGATTGTAATAGGATCAATATTTTGTAACTTTTCCTTCATTATTTTTCTTTTCTTCTCCTTTTACTCCATATCTGCCATTTAAATATTAATCATTTTTAAAAACTGGGGCTGTATGAAGACAGTTTCACATAGGATAAAAAAAAAAAACAAATTTTGTTGTACCTGCTGTTCCAGTTCTGCCTTTAATTTGCTACTCTTATTTCATGTCAATCAAGAGATTCCAGGGGCGGCCAGGTGGCTCAGCGAGTAAGAGCACCAGCTCCAGTGTCGGGATGACCTGGATCAAATCTGGGCTCAGATACTCAGCACCACACCCAGAAATAACTGGCCGTGTAATCTTGAGCAAGTTACTTAACCCCTATTGCTTTAAAAAAAAAAAAAGATTCCAAAACACTGATACTTCTTGGACTAGTTGAATTTGTACTTTTTTTTTTAACTTTTGATTTTCATGTGTTCTTGTTAGAACTGATGTTCAATAATTTCAAAAGAATCATAGAGTGTTTAAGCTATAAATTATTTCAAAGTTATTTGAAGGAAGAAAAGAATTGAACTTTCATTAAGTGCCCACTGTAATCCAGGGACTGTGCTAAGCACTTTATAGATACGATCTCATTGGATCCACAGATGATCTCATTTGATTGGATGTTGAATACAATTCTTCCCTTTTGGAGATTAGAAAACAAAGGCTCCAAAAGAATAAGTGAGTTTCTCAATAGGAAACCTGACTATAACTCAATGACTCCTGACTCTCAAGGTAATGCTCTTTCATATGCTTAGGGCATAGCATTCAGAATTGGAACAGAAATTATAGGTTATTCTTTCTTTGTTTTACAAATGAAGAAATTGAAACCTAAAGAAGATAACGATCTCTGCTTGGTCAAATCAATAATTAGGAGACACCTGAAATTCAAACCCACATCCTCTGATTCCCATTACCATGCTCATTTTGCTATACCACATTAGCAACAGCCCCTCTACAATAGCTGAACAAATAACTATCCAGTTTATACTTCAATGATGGTGATAGGAATGCAGAAACCATTTCATTAAATTATGCATCCATGGAATTTCATTTATTTTTAAAAGAGAATATTTATTGCATACACAATCATTAAGGATGTTATGTTTAGTCATGAAAAATAGAGGAACTAAAAACACTAAACAGTTTTTAAATAAACATTTATGTTTTAAAGGATTTCTAGTTGAGGGCTACATGGAAAATCATATAAGATTTCAACTCTCCCATTTTGAATGAACAACAGATTGAAAAATTACCAAAAAATCCAAAGACAAACTCCAGTAAGTCTGTTCATGTAGTCCAAAATTGCACAAAAGCATAGCCTGAGGTGGTAGGTAGACATTGAAAGATATATATATCAGCACAGAAAGAATGATAAAAACAAGCAAACAGCCAAGAAACCCATAGTACCATCCTAAACTGTGAAGAACCAAGGAATACAGAGACCACCAAGTTTCCTGATAAGGGGAGACCCTAGGAAAAGGAGGAAGAAATATATCTAGGGAAATCCCAGGAATAGATCACCCAGCTCCCTAATTGCACCAAGTGGGAAAGTTGATAAACTGGAAGAATGGTCATGTTCCCAATGAAAATAGGTAAGTTTCAAATAGAAGGAATAGGGAGAAATGGAGAAATTTAAAGGATATGAATATTTGGGAAAAACACATGTTCAATTTTAGACAAATTTATGAATACAATAATGTAAAAAAACCAGAACTTTTAAAGAATCAAGAACTCTGACCAATGCAATTGCCAAGAATGACTCCTAAAGATTAGCAATGAATGAAATAGAAAAGGAATTAAAAAAGAAAACTGCCAACTGTCAATATTAAAAAAAAATACACAGAATGGAAAAGAAGATAGGTCTGAACAAGATAAATGTATTTAGGGTAGTTTTGATACTAATGTGTTACATTCAATATATACTTTAAAAATTATATTCATAGAAGTTTACAGTTCCACAGATAATCCTATTTTTATCTTCTTTCCATGATAACATATTAATATTTATTGATGCTTATTATGTTCATAATACAAAAAAGAAAATTTAATAAAAATGTAGTTCCTAGCTTCATGGAACCTACAGTAAAGTAACAATCAGGTTAAATAACTAATAGGCTAATATTATGTTAAGCTAACATTATGTTAAGCAAACAGCATGCTAATTACAGGAGTCAAGAATGTCCCTTTGTGTTATATATGAATACATATATCTACTTATATTCATATAAGTATGTATAAATATTTAAAATTTCTATATGCACTCAATCAATGTCTTTCTTTTCTCAAAAATATACTTAATGCTGGTATCATCACATAAAGTTGATGGCCCTGAGTCAAAGTAAGTTAAAATAATAGAATACTTTGTAAACATCTGGAACATGTGGTAAAATACTGCCAGTTTGTAGGGAATACTTAAAGTAGTAGATACCCATATTCAAAAGTGTTTTTCCAACTCACAAATATTAAAATAATTGTAGTGTAATTTTAATAAATAATAATTTATATAAAAGGATACCTTTAATTTTACTATAATTTAGTTTTAAAATTCATATTTCTCTTGTCATAACTATTTAACATAAGTTTTTTGAGAATTTAATTTAGTAGTTATCAAATTAAATTTCTCAGAGGATTCAATTACTTACAGGACAGGAAATGTGGAAGGCTATTACAAACGTGTGGAAATGGATATAGAAAATTCATGTTCTGACATGTCATTTTGCACAACAAGAAAGCAAGAATTATTGATGTGATTTTGCTTCATTTGATACTATACAAGAAATAGAACATAGTATACATACTTCATGAATTCTAATGAAAAATGTTTATTCTGATCACAGTTTTAAATTAATTCACGTCATGGGAAAAGCAAGTCATCATTTTATGTCAGAAGCAGACATTGTAATGGATGAAAAGTTCAAATATCATGTCAATGTTATGAAAGTTATTCCTAAGAATACTTGTATTTATGCTGTCAGTTTTAAATTCAAGCATTGTCTGAGCAACTTTCTAGGATTATGTGTCACAATGAATATGTTGATCTGAATTGACAGAGGGAGTTTCCACATTGGAAGATTCCCATAGTGAAAGTTTTCAAAACTGGAGTGCAGCTTTACTTCAAAGAGACTATGCCCTCATGCCAGAGGGTATGTTGATCAAACAATCAGAGAAAGAGAAGAAGGGTTCAAACTCACTTTAACTAAAATAGTAATTCCTGGGGCTCTTCTCCTACACTTTACCCCAAACACTTCCCAAACCTACCCCTTGCCTCTACTATGAGACCTTATTATTTCAAAACCTTTCTTATGGAATATTGAAATAGCTTTTTTTTCCACTTCTCCTCAGTGCCACAGAGTTAGGACTATTAGATCCTGCCTCAAGTTTTTCTGCCCTCAAACTGTTCTCCATCCATTTGTCAAAGTGATTTTCCTAAAGTATACTTCTGATTACATAGTTACCCTATCTAATATACTCCAGTGGTTCTGGGATCAAATATTACTTCCCCTTAAACTTATCCTATTTTCTTTTCTCTTTTTTTGTCTAGGTTTCATAATATTAATATATACATATACATATATACACATATATGTCTCTTAATACACATGTAATATAAATAAGTAAATATTTATAAATCAGCAAATATTTAGAAGTAAACATTTTAGAGATATATATATATATTAATTGATGAAGGCAGGTGATTAAAAATTAAAGTTTGGAGACTGCTTGCTAATACTAACAAAATCATAGTTTTATGGGGCATCTAGGTGGCACAGTGAATAGAGCACTGGCCCTGGAGTAAGGAGGACCTGGGTTCAGATCTGGCCTCAGACACTTAACACACACACACACACACACACACACACACACACACACACACACAAACTAGCCATGTGACCATGGGCAAGTCACTTAACCCAAATTGCCCTCAAAAAAAAGCAAAAAATCATAGTTCTAGTTGTCATTATCTATGAGAAATATACAAACATTTCAAAGAGATAATAAATAATAGTATGTCAGAGTAAGAAACCTGTGCCAATTGATACTGTTTTCTGACAAATAGTCATCCACTCTCCACTTGATGACTTACATGTATTCCATTCCACCATTGGTTAACTCAATTTTTTTTAACTTTTTCCTCTCACATTGAATGAAAATCTACTTCTCTGTACTCATTGCTCCTAGTTCTCCCTAATGAGAAAAGTCAGAAGAATAATCATCCTTTTGCACATGACAGTCTTTCAAATGCTCAAAAAAGTACCCATATCTCCACCAAATCTTCTCTTCTCCTTGGTTAATATTGCCAGGTCCTTTATTGATCCTCATATGGCATTATGTCCAGTCCTTCAACACACTAGTTGTCTTTTATTGGTCATGTCAAAATCCTTACTAAAATGTTGGTACCTAGAACTGAATATTTTCTAGATATGCTAAGACCATATCCATAGGACAATCACTTCCCTTCCTTATTCTATCATATTCATCTTTTTTTGGTTTGTATCCACTGTATCACCCAAATCCCCTAATAATATTACCAGTGTATCTGATAATACTTTTGACATTCACCATTATTTTGTACTTTGAGACTGAAAAAATACTTTGCTCACAACAACCATGTGAGGTGGGTAGTCTAAGTGTAACAATTCAGAACCATTGCAGGACTTAGGGATGCTTATCTTCTAAAGGGGGACATCAAATTTGGACTCATGCTTGGAACTGGGTTCAACTCAGGGGGAGCCTGGCCCTTCAAAGGAGGGGTCAGACTACTTTTCTGACCTTGTGCCCTGACCAAAGACTCCAGGAAAGATTACTAAAAGCTTAGGTTGACTCAAGTCTATGATTTCTTAGAAAAGGAAGAATAGGAAGAGGGGGCTGAGTCAAGATGGTGGAGTAGAAACAGGACTTCTCCAGGGCTACAGCTTCCACATCCCCCAATTCATATAAAAGGTGACTCTGAACAAACTTGGGAGCTATAGAACCCACAAAATGACACAGAGAAGGCTGAGGACAGCTCAGCAGGCTGGCAACAAGAAGACAGCACAGCACTCTGGGAGCCGAGCAGAGCCCTGCACCAGTCAGAGGTTTTACCTCAGGGCACGCCTGACCAGCTGCCAGCTGGAGGGATTTCAGATCATCAGCAGCTGTGGCAGTTTCCAGAATTATCAACCCATAGATGCTAAGGATAAAGTGAGAGGTCAATGCAGTGCGGACTTTGGGATCCAGTAATTTAGGAGTGTGGTCTGGCCTTTATCCCCTGGAGGAAGAAGGAGCTGAAGCGCTGTGGCCATGCAGCCACCACCACATGTCAGCATCAGCTCCTGGCCTGCAGATTGTAGGGGGTGGAGGGAAAGTGACTAGTCTGATGTGTAATCACTCTTGCTTTAACCTGGTTGGATCTGTATAGCGGCCTAGGGGGGAGGTCCTGGGAAGTTTGACCAAGTTTCCAGAGCCTGTGGAGGCTTCACAGGGGACAGCCAACTAATACCTTCAGTATCTGAAAAAACACCAGTGTTTGGGACAAATTTCACCTGTCTGTTATCAAAATCCTACTGCAGCAAAAAGAACAAAAGTCAAATAATAGAGGAGCAACATGAGCAAACTAGGGAAGCAGAGAAAACAGAGGTATCCAACTTTATACTCCTATTTTGGGGACAAAAGGAATCAAAGCATGGAAGAGGAGGAAAACAGGGAAGTCAGAATTCCTGCACCAAAGGTTTCCAAGAAAAAAATATGAGCTCATTGAAGGTCATAGAGGATCTTAAAAATGATTTTGAAAACCAAATAAGAGAAGTGGAGGAAAAATTGGGAAGAGAAATGAGAATGATGCAAGAAAATTATGAAATGAGAGACAACAGAATGACTGAAGAAAATTACACCTTAAAAATAGATTAACTCAGATGGCAAAAGAGGTTCGAAAAGGCAATGAGGAGAAGAATGCATTAAAAAGCCAAATTTGCCAGATAGAAAAAGAATCTCAAAAGCTCACTGAAGAGAATCATTCCTTTGGAATTAGATTGGAGGAAATGGAAGCGAGTGACTTCATGAGAAATCAAAATAAAATTAAACAGATCAAAACAAATGAAAAAAATAGAAGGCAATGACAAATATTTCATTGGGAAAACCACTGCCCTGGAAAATAGATCCAGGAGAGTTAATTAAAAAATTATTGGACTACCTGAAAGCCATGATAAAAAAAAAAAGAACCTAGAAATCATCCTTCAAGAAATGATCAAAGAAAATTGTCCTGATATTTTAGAAATGGGGGGTAAAATAGGGATTGAAACAATCCTCCAATCACATCCTGAAGGAGATCCCAAAAATAAAATTCCTAGGAATATTATAGCCAGGTTATGGAATTCCCAGATCAAGGAGAAAATATTACAACCAGCCAGGAAGAAACAATTTGAATGTTGTGGAAACACAATCAGGATAGCACAGGATCTGGCAGCTTCCACACTGAGGGATAGAAGGGCTTGGAATATGATATTCTGGAGATTAAAGTAGCTGGGATTAAAACAAAGAATCACCTACCCAGCAAAACTGATTATCATGTTTCAGGGGAAAATATGGTCATTAAATGGAATAGAGGACTTTCAAGCATTTTTTATTTAAAAAAAGAGTTGAATAGAAAATTTGACTTTCAGATACAAGAAGCAAGAGAAGCATGAGAAGGTAAATAAGGAAAAGAAATCATAAAGAACTCATCAAAGTTGAACTATCTATCTGCCTATCTATCTATCTATCTATCTATCTATCTATCTATCTATCTATCTA
>NW_027185860.1:14659372-14684308 GCF_028583685.1 Petaurus breviceps papuanus | reverse complement strand
CTATCTATCTATCTATCTATCTATCTATCTATCTATCTATCTATCTAACACATATAGTTTTCTATGTGAGAAGGTACTATGATTGAGAAGAACTGGGACAGGCATCTGATAGAAGTTAGAACTTTATCTGAGACTTGAAAGAAACCAAGGAACAGGAGACAGATGAGGAAAGAGATATTTACAAGCGAAGGGGACAGCCACTGAGAGAGTTAAGAGATAGACTGTCATATTCGAGAGAGCATAAGAAGACAAGTATCATTGGATCAAAAAGTGTTAGGGGAGAAGGAATACAGAAAAGATAGGAAGGAATCAGATTATGAAAGGCTTTAAAAGACAGAGGAATTTTTTAATCCTAGAGGCAACAGGAAGCCCCTGGAGTTTATTGCATAAGATGGTGGTGATGGGGCAGCCAGGTAGCATAGCAAGTAAGAGCACCGGCCCCAGTGATGATCAAATCCAGGCTCAAACACTTAGCACCCACCCAGAAACACCTAGCTGTGTAACCTTGAGCAAGTTCCTTAACCCCAATTGCTTAGGGGCAGCGAGGTGGCTCAGTGAGTAAGAGCACCAGCCCCAGTGTTGGGATGACCTGGGGATCGAATCCGGGCTGAGACACTTAGCACCACACCCAGAAATAACTGACCATGTAACCTTGAGCAAGTTACTTAACCCCAGTTGCTTAAAAAATATAAAACAAAAATAAGACGATGGTGATAAAAAATTTGAAATCAGAGTGAAACATGGATAGGAGTAGGGGAGACACTGGTAGGGAACTCAAACAGAAGATTACTGCAGCAGTTCAGATGTGAAATGGTGAAGGTCTGCATCAGGGTGGTAGCAGTGTCAGAGGAGAAAAAGGAGAGAATATGAGAGATGTTTCAGCTGTAAAATAATGGGACTTGGAAACAGATTACATATGGGGGTGAGGAGAGAGGAATAGAGGGTGACACCTTGGTTGTAAGCCTAGGTGACTAGAAGGATGGTGGCACCCTCTACAGCAGGCCTGAACAATCTGCACCTAGGACATGCTAAAGGATTTCAGGCAGCCTGTAAAAAATGTAGAAGATAACCTCCTTTGTTTGTAGAGGAGATCCTTTGGTGAGCTGCAGGTTGTGCAGTTCTACTTTATCGTAATAAGAAAGTTAGGAAGAAGGGAAAGTTTTTATGGGAAAAATCAATGAGTTTGCTTTTTGGACATATTGAGCTTAAGATGTCTACATGAGATCAAGTTCAAAATGTCCAATAGATAGCTGTAGATTTGATACTGGAGGTCAAGAGGGAGGATACAGTAGGCCAAGTAGGTCTGAGAGTCATTTACACAGAAAAGATAGTTGAGAACATGAAAACTGATGAGGTCATCAAATTAAATAGTAGATAGGGAGAAAAGAAGATAAACCAGGGCAGAGTCTTGAAAGATCCCTGAAGTGAGCATGAATGGCATGGATGAAGATCCAGGAAAGGAGTGATTAGATCAATAGAAAGGTAAGCACAAGAAAAGAACCCAGAAAACCTAGAGAGAAGAGTGTATCAAAGATGAGGGATTGATCAACAATATCAAGGGCTGCAGAAAGATCAAGAAGGATGAGGACTGAGAAAAGACAATTAGCTTTGACAATTAAGAGATCATAAAATTTTAATAGTGACTATGGGGAGAATAGTTTCAGGTGAATGATGAGATTAGAAGCCAAAGCACAAAAGTTAATGAGAAGAAAGAAAGTTGAAGATGTCATGGTAAAATAGATGGGTTTCTCAAGGAGTTTAGCCACAAAAGGGAGAAGAGAGGTAGAAAAATAGCTAACAGGGGTGGATGCCAAATCAAGTCAACAAACATTTATTAAGTGTTTACTATGTTTTAGGCACTGTCCTACTGTTGAACTTTGGGGTTTAGGGGTGCTTGAGACCCCAAAATATCAACATGCCAGGTCCAGCAAAATGAATTAAATTCAAGTCTTCTCTCGGGCAAAGTAAAACAAAGTTTATTAAAGATTTGCCATAACGGGTAGACTCTCAAGGAGCCTAAGTATTTGTGATGCTTGTGTTGACAAGCAGGCCAGAACAATCTGACACAGACTGGGTCTGCACTAGATCAAATCTCAGCACCTTCATGGAGGCAAAATGGATCTTATATGTAGAAAGATTGTCGGATGGATCTAGGGGTGGTCTAGACGAGGGGTTTAGGGAGGGTCTTGAAGTGGAGCCTAACTAAGAATTGAAGGTCAAACTCCAGGAATGGGACTTAGGGTGGAAAATAACTGAAGGTTACATGGAGATGACAGAAAATGGAGGACTAGACTAGGTTAAGAGTAACAAAGATTTGGGTCTAGCTAAAATGAAAGGTTTATAGCCTCAGGAGAATGCCTCATCAAGTGGGAAGACACAATCTTCCCACTTGGAGAACAGAGGGGAAAAGGAGATGGGAGGTTTAACTGGGAAAAATTGACTCCCCAATTTCACTATCACGTACCTTCCCAAGAAAGGGGCAGGGCAAGAGGAGATAATAACGAAGTGTTCAAACAACAGATCCTCAAATAAGCAGGGGAGAGGGTATGTCTCGTTAAATCCCTTTGTTGTACCTTCACTGCCCATGATGTGATGGGTTGAGGGGGTTGTAGGGCCAGAGTAACTGAATAAAATAGAGAAGGTAGCCCCGGTATGATTTAGAAATCGGGTAACCTTACCTCGACCTTGATAATTGTCCAGGGCTCAGCGAGAGAAATGAAGAAAGTGGGAGCACTGCTAAGCCCCAGGCTTCTCCATCATTCTGAGTCTTGAGAAGACTGGAGGACAGGGTAATGGGAAGGTGGCTCTACCACTTTTCCAATGTTGGCAATAATCCTTTCTAGAATGTCCCTCCTGATCACATGGGCATAGTTGTAAAAGATTTGGTTCCTGGGGCTCTCCCTCTGGGGTGGCACCATGGAGGGGCACATCTAGGACCAGTGACCCTACCTGTGGCATCGGAAGCAGGGTTCCCCACTGCCCAAGTTGCTAGGCTTCCTCCAAGAGGGCTCCCTGAAGGGCCTTTTTCTTGCCACAGCAGCATCACTGAGCATATTCTCTGTCCTTGCTTTGTTCTCTGCATTCTTTCTCCTCTGTTGCAATTAGGTCTCTGTTGTTAAAGACACCAAAGGCTGTCTCCAATATTTGGACTGAGGTGTTTGGGGTTCCATTGCCAATGTCTGAAATTTCCTCCTAATATCTGGGGCAGGCCGATTAATGAAATTCATATTAAGGACTGCTGCCCCTTCTATAGAGAAAGGCTCTAAATTTATATACTTCTTAATAAACTTCTACCAGTAGGTCTTGGATAAGGGCAGGGTTTTACTTTTCTCTCTGAATAATTTCCCTAATTTTTTGATAATTTATTTGTTTTTAAAATGCAGTTGTTAGGTCTTCTACCTGGAAAAATAAGATATGGTCTCTCTTTCCCCTATCCTTACTCTTTAGATATCCTGTCCTGGGTCATTAGTGGGAATGGCAGCTGTTGCTGGGGGATATTTTGTGGGGTCATTGCTAGTCAAATGATCCCCAAATTTCAGGGCTTGTTCCCATATTTTCCTCTTTTCCTCAGTAGAGCAACAGGTGGAGAAGAGAAAATGTGAATCACCCCAAGAAAATTTGAATTGTAGGGATATGTTCCTATCTCCCCAGTTTATCTTTAACTTAAATGAAATCTGAAATGAAGATGGGACCCTTCCTCCATTACCTAATCCCTTAAACGGCTCCTGCCTTTTTTTTTAATATCAATAATATTCCTCTATTCCATGGAAATTTTGATTGTGTAATTGTATTTTTACCCTATAAAATTCCATCTTGCTTTCTCTGAACTTGCTGGTTCCTTTTGGAACTTAGTCTGCTTCATAAGCAGCATCAATCTCAATAAATGCCTATACTTGGACTAGAGGTGGGTTGACTCCAAATTCTTTGAGATGGTTACAACACAACACATCATGAAAACCCAACAGCTTTTGGGTGGGCAGAGCCCCCACCCCAACAGTTTTGGGTGTCCCTTGGTTTAAACCACAACAATGGTATTTAAGGGAGTATCAATAGCATACTGATGTCCCCTAGTATGTAGGCAGGAGTTGTGGAGCATGGAAAGCCTGTGAGTCAAGTACTAAACTCATTGAGGAATATAATCTATTTGGAACCAAGAAGTGATGTCCTAGCATAAAGTAGAAACATGCTATTTCTAAGCCAATAACAGACTTTAAGTTGTGAACTTTAATAGAATATCCTAGACATGGGATGATTGTGTGCTGTATAAATGACTGGGAATAGAGCAGATAAAAAAATTTGGGTAATCTTTCAGAAGTTTCTAATTCTGTAGTAAAAATTAAACAGAACTCATAACTTCCCATACCTGTTCTTTAAAAAAAAAAAAATTCTGTTAACTTTTTCTTAGTCAAGCAATCAAGTCCCCTACCTGTTCTTAAAAATGTATTGTATTGATGCTTTTTGTCTTTAAATCACAGTCATTTCCAGAAATTTTCTCTGTCTTTGAAATTTAAAACTCTTCTGCAATGCAGAAAAATAATGAAACAGAGAAAGAAAATTTAGTGGCTACCTATGAGAATGTAAAACACTACTTTATGTCTCTCTTATGGGGCATTTTTACTTTAAGGTCATTGTTCATTTTCATTTACTCAGATATCAAGACTCCTTTTAAAATTTTTTTCATTTAATTTTTGGAATCATTCATGTGATTTTTTTGGTTCTGATTATTTCAGTTTGCAAATGTTCATATAAATCTTCCCATATTTCTTTGAGTTCCGATTATTTGTCAATGCTTACAAGACAGTTTTTGTTTACATTCAAGTGTCATATTTTTTCCAGTCATTTTCCCATTCTATTTCCAGTTTTTTGCTACCACAAAAAGTATAATTATGAATAATTTCATATCTTCTGGACCTTTATATCTGTCTTGTTTTAATTTTAAATGAGTTGTTTTAATTGCCCCTTACTCTTTTAAAATCCTACTCTTGGGGCGGAGCCAAGATGTCGGAGTAGAAGCACGACCCTCCCGCAGCTCCAGCTTCCACCCTCCCCAATCCATGTAAAAAGGGGACTCTAAACAAACTTTGGAGCTGCAGAACCCACAAAATGACACAGAGTAGCTAACCTCCCACTGAGAACAGCCCAGCAGGCCGGCAGGAATCAGCCAGCGCAGCGCTCTGGGAGCCGAGCCCAGCCCCACGCCAAGGCTTTAGCCCCAGGGTGGGCCTGACCAGCCGCCAGCCAGAGGGACTCCAGATCAGCAGCAGCTGTGGCCGTTTCCAGATTTATCAACACATAGATGCGAAGCACAAGGTGAGAGGCCAGTGCATTCTGGACTTTGGGACCCAGTAAGTGGGAGTGCGTGGCTTTTACCACCGGGGCGAGAAACCCCTGAGACTCCAGCACAGCCTGCCAGCGCCATGTGGCAGCTTCAGCTCCTGGCCTGCAGAGTGTAGGGGGACCAAGCACCAGTCTGAGGGGTCATCGCTCTTGCTTTAACCTGCTTGGATCTGGATTGCAGTCTAGGGTGGAGGTCCTGGGGTGTGTGTCCAGCTTGCCAGAGCATGTGGAGACCTAAGAGAGGGCACCCATCTAATACCTCCAGCAGCTGAGAAAACCCCAGCGTTTGGGACAAAAACTCCCCTGTCTGGTGGCAGAGTCCTACTGTGGCAAAAAGCCCAAAAGTCAAATCATTGAGTGGCAAAATGAGCAGGCAAAGGAAACAAAGCAGACAGAAGATTCCAACATTACACTCCTATTTTGGGGATAAGAAGGAGCAAGGCATGGAACAGGAGGAAATCAGTGAAGTCAGAACTCCTGCACCAAAAGCTTCAAAGGAAAATACAAGCTGGTTACAGGCCATAGAGGACATTAAGAAGCAGATAAGAGAAGTGGAGGAAAAATTGGGAAGAGAAATGAGAACAATGCAAAGAAAATTATGAAATGAGAGTCAACAGCCTGACTGAAGAAAATAATACCTTAAAAAACAGACTGACTCAAATGGCAAAGGAGGCTCAGAAAGGCAATGAGGAGAAGAATGCCTTAAAAAGTCGAATTTGCCAGATGGAAAAAGAATCTCAAAAGCTCACTGAGGAGAATCATTGCTTCAGAATTAGATTGGAGCAAATGGAAGCTAATGACTTGATGAGAAATCAAGATGCTGTTAAACAGATCCAAACAAATAAAAGAATAGAAGGCAATGTGAAATATCTCATGGGAAAAACCACTGACCTGGAAAATAGATCCAGGAGAGATAATTTAAAAATTATTGGACTGTCTGAGAGCCATGACCAAAGTAAGAGCCTGGAAAGCATCCTCCAGGAAGTTCTCAAAGAAAACTGCCCTGATGTTTTAGAACGAGAGGGCAAAATAGAGGTTGAAAGAATCCACCGATGACCTCCTGAAAAAGATCCCAAAAAGAAAACTCCTAGGAATATTATAGCCAGGTTCCAGAATTCCCAGATTAAGGAGAGAATATTACAAGCAGCCAGGAAGAAACAATTTGAATATTGTGGAAACACAATCAGGATAACCCAGGATCTGGCAGCCTCCACACTGAGGAATCGAAGGGCCTGGAATGTGATATTCCGGAGGTCAAGGGAGCTGGGATTAAAACCAAGAGTCACCTACCCAGCAAAACTGAGTATCCTGTTTCAGGGGAAAATATGGTCATTCAGTGGAATACAGGACTTTCAAGCATTCTTCCTGAAAAAACCAGAGCTGAATAGAAAATTTGACATTCAGATACAAGAAGCAAGAGAAGCATGAGAAGGTAAACAGGGAAAAGAAATCATAAGGAACTTATCAAAGTTGAACTATTTTTTTTTTAAGCAATTGGGGTTGAGTGGCTTGCTCGGGGTTGCACGGCCAGTTGTTGTTTCTGGGTGTGGTGCTGGGTGTCTGGGCCCGGATTTGATCCGGGTCGTCCCGGCACTGAGGCCGGTGCTCTTGCTTGCTGAGCCACTTGGCCAAAGTTGAACTATTAACATTCCTACATGGAAAAATAATAATTGTAACTTATGAAACTTTTCTCAGTAGTTGAAGGGATTAGAAATATATATATATATTATATCTATATATGTCTTTATATGAGGGTATGCAGGCATATGAATACATATGTGAATGTGTGTATATATTTTACAGGTATACATAGATAGAGGGCACGGGACCAATTTAACAGGAAGGGATGATACTTAAAAGGTGAAATTAAGAGGTGAGAGTGATATAATGAGAGGAGATGGGGAGAGACAGAGTGGGGCAACTATCTCATACAGAAGAGGCAAGGGAAAATGGTTACAATGGAGGGGAAGAATAGGAAGGCAAAAGGGAATGGGTCAACCTTATTCCTATTGAATCTGGCTTGAGGAGGGAGCGAAATACACACTAAATAGGGGATCTCACCCTCCAGGAGAATGGGGGGGAGAGGATGTGAGGGGGGATGATGGAAGGGAGGGCAGGCTGGGGGGGAGGGAAGTTGGAAGCACCCACTTTTGAAAAGGGACAGGATCAAAGTAGAGAATAGAACAAGTGGGATGTGGGATAGGAGGGAGGGAAATATAGTCAGTCTTTTACAATATATCTGCTATGTTATTGTTTTGCATTAGCCACACATGTACAACCTATACTGAACTGCTTATCTTCCCAGTAAGGGTGGGTGATAAGGGAGGAAGGGAATGAATCTGGAATTCAAAGTTTTAAAATCAAATGTTTAAATATATATATACTATTATCAATATTGTTTTACATGTAATTGGGAAATATAGAGATCCACCATGCCCTACTGGAAAAGTTGAAACGGGTATGGGAGAAAATATGGGAGAGAGCAGATCAGAGGTGGGGATATTCTGTGGGACTGCTGTTTTGGGGGGATGGGTGGGGGAAAAACGGGGAGAAAATTTGTAACTCAAAATATGGCGGAAACGAATGATGTAAATCAGAAGTTAATAAGACATTTTAAAAAAAATCCTACTCTTTAGGATTCAATTACATTCGATTATATACTTTATTCCCTAAAGAATTTTATATTCCCTTGACCTTGACCATCTGTTGCTCATGGCATAATATCATTTACTTTTGATATTATTATGACTTTGAGGGTGCCATACTTTTGGCTTTGGGGTAAGTCAACCTCCATTTGTGTGAGTATGTATGCTCCAGGACAATCTTACTGTATCATTTACTCAATATGCCAGATGTGTTTGTTTGATGTACATGTTTATTTGCAGCACGTGCCTTGATTTATTTTGTCATGCCTTAATTTAAAAAGAAAACAAGACAAAAGTAACTTGTCCAAATTACCTAATGTTTCTAAATAGGAATGTTGATTTCTATAGAATGAAAATAAATTAATAAAATAAAATGAAACTAAAGGTTTGTAAAGAAACCAAGCACTGTCACACAGCTTTAATGAATTAAATTTTTAGTACATTAAAATTTAAAAAAACAACAACTTGTTTGTTCCTTTGAGAGTCAGTTTGGCAATATGAATAAAATAGTTGCTGTAGAAGCAAGAATACCTCAGACTAAGTCCTGTTTCTGATACATCATGGCTGTATTACTCTAGGAAAGTCACTTAAAATTTCAGTGCTTTACATAATACTCAAACACAAGAACCTACAGAGAAAATTGTTGATGTATACTGGTAGTAGTATTTGCCTTATCCAAGAATTCCCTATAGCAATAAAATTAGTGATCTGGTACCTTTCCCTGGTTCTTTTATTTTCCCTTTCTGGCTTTATGTAGAACTACTTCAAAACAGTCAACTGTAACATGATCTGATAAAAGCATGAGGTCATTGAAAGCATGATATAATTTCCTAGATATAATCCAGTTTGTTATCTTCCTCATATTCAATTCAGAGCCCATTTCATTATCTCTGAAGTTTCTATCCAAGGCATATATATACATATATATATATTTTAATGGAGAAGTTCTATCATCCAATAGCTTAGGCATTTGGCATTTTTTATCTACCTGTATGTAAAATTAAGTCAAATTATTTTGAGTGATTATGGACCTCAAAAAGTTATATGGTGTTCTGGGATTATATGAAATCAACTTTAAATCTGTATATAAGTATATGTAAAGGAATTTACCATCTGAGGGAAATTACTTTTCCATTTGGATCGATTTCCTCCATCACAATGTCAAACTCCTTTCCTAAGAATAGGTCTACAAGGTTTGGACTTCACTTGATAATAGCAATAAAGTGATTTTATATTAAGAAACATTATAGAAAGACTTATTATAAGATTCATATATATTTTATGCCATATTGTTTATTGTTGCATATTATATGTTGTTAGAAATTGAATATAATGCAATATTTTATAGTAGTGAAGCCAACAAAATTAATCCATTGATGTTATATGTATCAAGGATTTTTCTATGGTATTAGCACTTAACTGCCTTCTTAGTTGCATGACAAGCAAATGGCAGATAAGGCGCTTTCTCTAGAACCCTTTGGTTTTCTAACTTTCCAATGAAAAAAAAAAGGACTCATGGGCCAGCAGTAGAAAACTTACAATGATATCCACAAAACAAAAAAAGAAGCAACTGTGACAAGTAAGAAACTTTTTAAAAATCAATTCCAGAGAACTCTAACCTTTAAGGTTTTCAATAAGCACCTCCTCCCTATCAGTTTCCATATTTCTAAGATGAAGTCACAAGCTGTAGGAACCATCAAAGTTATCCCTTCACGTAGTTTTAACAGTTCTCATGTAAAACTTTCCAACATGCCATTTTTATAAACCGTCAATTACTCATCTCCTAGTTATTCAGTTTGCTCATTTTTAATTTCCCCGTACTACTAACTAGGTGACTCAGTGGATAGAATGCCAAGTCTGAAGTCAGGAAGACTCATCTTACTGAGCTCAAATTGGCCTCAAACACTTTCTTTTTCTGTGACAGTGGGCAAATCATTTAACTCTGTTTGTCTCAGATTTTCATTTGTAAAATGAACTGGATAAGAAAATAGCAAATCACTCCAGTGTTTTAGCCAAGAAAACTCTAAATGGGGTTATGAAGAGTTGGCCATAACTAAAACAACTGAAAAATAACTACTATTCCACCCTATCTTGGCCACACACAAAGGCAGACATACCCTTGATCTTGCTAGTTTATCATATTACCCATCTTGCCTTCCCAAGTCTCAACATGGGATCACATAAACCATCCACTGCCTTTATTCTTACACATAATGCTGATAAACAATTATGGGGAAAAATCACAAAATTATGCTGACTGGGGCCACTGCAAATTTATTTTACATAACCTCAACTGGGTCTTGACTTCAGCAGGGCAACCTATTTTAACCTCCCTACTTAACATATAATCCAAGTAAGCACAGTGATTCTTTATCATTCCTCAAACATTCCACATTATCTCCTTCCACACCAATCAATCTTGACTAATAAATATTGAGAACCCTTGCCAAGAGATGCCTCTTCTCCTTTCCTCCTTGTCATATCATATCACTCAGATGCCTTCCATCATTGTCTCTTCCTTTCATACGCAGACCTGGCCCTTTACCTTGTCAAGACATACCGTTCTACATGCACATCTCCCTCCATCCTAACTCTCATCCCTTTTCTCTCATTTATTTTCTTTTTTTTCCAAAAAAATTTATTTCAGACTCAAATTCCAGAACACAGAGAGTAAAGAAACAAAAACCACATCATAAACATAAATATTGAAACTTAAATACAAAGTTAGAAATAAATAAAAACATACTTATGTGCTTTGCAGAACATGCAAGGATTCAAAATAAGTAACAATAAATTTTCATTTCAAGAAATACTATATGATTAATGATACTTGAGAATTGTCCATGTTTTCTTTGCTTCCCTGTGAGTTTTCTTTTGTTGTCTGCTATGCTATTTTTTACCTGGTTCTTTATTCCCTCCCGCCAAACTGCCCTCCCCGCCAAAAGGGCCACAATAAAGTTTAGATATGTTTCTCCATATCTATAGACATATACATACACATATAAATATGTACATACATGTATAGACATATACATTCCCAGACCTATTCTACTCCTGATCTTTGCTTTTATGGGTATCATATCTCGTTTTCTATCTCTCCTGCCTCCTCCACTTTACTTTTACCCACTACCGTACCCTCCTATGACTTGCCTACCTCCATACAAGGGTCCTGCCCCTAACTTCCCATTTCCATAAATCTAAACACCTATATGTTTCTATACACCTGATTACCTACTACCTCACCCTTCACTTTAAATCCCTCCCTTTTCCTCTCCCTCCTCCCTATGGTCCAGTCATTTTATTTCTTCTGAATTTAGAAGATTTCTCTACTCTTTTAAATATATTTGTATTGTTCCTGCTTATACCCATTCCCGATGATAGTGGGTTATCAGAATTACCTGCCCTCCTTCCCCATCTAATTCCTATAAATCAATTCTTCCTCTTGCACCTCATTTGTATAAAATAATTACTCTTTTTAATTGTTCCTAAATTTTTACTTTTTAAATTAATATCTTGCCCAGTTTTTTCCCAATCTTAAACTTTTGGTGCAGGATTTCTGACTTCACTGTCTTCCTCCTGTTCCATGCTATGATCCTTTTTTTCCCAAAATAGGAGTGTAAATTTGGGTTGCTCTTCTTGCTTTGCTTTCCACGTTTGCCCTGAGGCTAAGAACTCTAGCTCATGCAGGGCTTGGCTCATCATCCAGAGCACTGCGCTGGCTCCTTCTTGCTGGCCTGCTGGGATGTCCTCAGTAGCAGGTTAGTTTCTTTTTTTTTTTAAAAAACAAAACTTTATTTATTTATACATTAATGTTGAGGGCTGGATTAGAGCTTAAGAAAAAAAAAAAAGGAAAACAGTATGATACAGTCCTTTGCAGAAGAAGACAGATTATAAGGAATGGGAAAAGATAGACATACACACATACACATACACACAAGATGAAAGAAGGTAGTCTGGGCAGCCAGGGTTAGGGCTCTTGGCTAGTCACCTGCTTCATGTAGGTTTCCAGCAGGTACTTTTTAAAGGCTGTGGGATTTGTCCAAAGTTCAGCAGCATGTGTGTTCAAGGGGCTGTCAATTTTGGGTTCTCCCAGCAGACTCTGGATAGATAGCAAGATGGTCCTGACATCATATAGAGCTGACCACTTGTCCTTGAGGATGTCCAAACAGATATTCCCTTGGGTGTCCACATTAGGATGGTAACAAGGTGTGACAAATTTCACAGTGGGAGCATTATAGGGGTAGCCGCTGGGGAATTCCAGGGAGGGCTTGTACCTTAGGTCTTCATATACAGTCCCAGCTGCCCCATGGATGTCCCAACCCACTTGAAGAGATTGTCTGACTCTGGGAAGGCAGAAATTCCTTTGTCTCCAGACATCATCAGGGTCATCAATTCCTGCTGTAACCTCTTGCCCATGGACCCGCGGGCCAGCGGCTGCCCCAGGCTCGGCCCCCTTATGGGAGGCGGCGGCGGCGGCGCTAGCAGCGGCCGGGTCGCGATTCTGCGAGGCCATAGGGGACCGGAGATAAAGGAAAAGAAACTCCCGGGCGGCAACTGTGGGGATCCAGCCAGGTTAGTTTCTTTGTGTCATTTTGTGGGTTCTGTAGCTCCCAAGGTTGTTCAGAGTCACCTTTTACAGGAACTGGAGGAGGTAGAAGCTGGAGCCCCAAGGAATTCCTGTTTCTACTCCGTCCACCTTGACTCTGCCTGCCAGTTTTTTTTTTTTATAAAGTCTTAAAAATCTGAGAGTTTATCAAATGCCCATTTTTTTCATTAAAAAAATTAGTTAATGGGGTGGCCAGGTGTCACAGTGAGTAAGAATGCCAGCACCAGCATCGGGAGGCCCAGGATCGGTTCCAGGCTCAGATACTCAGCACCCACACAAAAATAATGGGCAGTGTAACCTTGAGCAAGTTACTTAACTCCAACTGCTTTAAAAAAATAGTTAACTTTGCTGGGTATGATATTTTTGGCTGGAGCCCCAGTTCTTTTTTCCCTCGAGTTGGGGATTTCAGAATTTGACTGTGATATTCTTATGAGTTTTCCTCATAGGATCTCTTTTAAATGGTGATCCACGAATTTTATCAATTTTTACTTTCCCCCCTTGTTCTAATGCTTCAGTATCATTTTATTTAATTATTTCATGCATTATTGTATAGAGATTCTTTTTTTTATCATGACCTTCAGTTAGGCCAATAATTTTTATATTTTCTCATCTTGATCTATTCTTCAAAACTTTTGTTTTTCCTATAAGATGTTTTGCTTGCTCTTCTATTATTTCATCATTCATATTTTGTTTAATCATTTCTTGATCTCTTATAATTTCACTAACTTCACTTTGCTCAAATCTAATTTTTAAGGAGTCACTTACTTCTTTAAGGTCCTGGATCATGAGAGGCAGGCCGGGAGGAGGCCTGATCAATTAGGGGGGAAAGTCATCTCACCAACCACAAGGGTCACTACCAGATCTATCACCAAAGGGCTGGGACTGGAAAGAGCAAGGTAAAAATCAAATGCAGTGCCCTTGTCCAGGACAGCAAATAATCCTGGGACTACCACTCCAAAGCCCAGAAATTTTAAAAGCCCCTTTCAGGACCTCCAAGGACCAGGATGACATAGTGAACCCTGGCTGCTCCAACTCTTCCCCTCTCATGTTAAACACATAGTAATTATTGCCCCAAGGAAAAGCCCTAAACAGCAAAGGCTTGGGAACCATAGAGGAAGGGTGTGGCTAGGGTCCTGCCTCAAAATCTGTAGAAAGCAGACTAGAAAGACTCTGAAGTCCTACAATCCTCAGAGGGAAGAACCAAACTCAGAGGGAGACAGTGTTGACTCCACACCCACAGCTGAAACATCAACAGGGAATGGGTCCCAAGCACAGAAAGCTCTCCTAGATGAGCTCAAAAGCAACTTTGAAAACCAAGTGAGAGAGATAAAAGACAAAATGAATAATTCTTTTAAAATCAAAATTGCAAAAATAGAAAAACATTATAATGAAGGAAACAGCTCCTTAAAAAGAAAAGTGTATGATATGGAAAAGGATCTCCAAAACTAACTGAGGAAAATAATTCACTGAAAACTAGAATCAACCTATTTGAAGTAAATAATTCTATGAGGAACCAAGAATTAGTCAAATAAAACAAGAAGAATGAAAAATTATTAAAAGAGGTAAAATATCTCAATGGAAAAATAGCTGACCTGGAAAACAGATACAGAAGAGATAATCTGAGAATCATAGTCCTACCAGAAAATCATGATGTAAAAATGAGACTGGGCAACATTCTCCAAGAGCCCATTAAGCAAAATTGCACTGAGAGACTAGAACTTGAGGGTAAAATAGAAGTCAAGAGAATCCACTAGACACCTCCTGAAAGATATCCCAAACTGAAAAGTCCTCAAAATGTGGCCAAACTCAAGAACTACCAGGTGAAAGAGAAAATACTTCAAGTAACCAGAAAGAAACAACTCAAATATCAAGGAACCACAGTGAGGATTGCAAAGGATTTGGCAGCCTCTACACTGAAAGATTGGAGGCAGTGGAATTCAATTTTTCGCAAGGCAAAAGAACTCAGGTTACAACCAAGGATCACCTACCCATCAAGACTGAGCATATTCTTCCAGGCAAAGAGATGGTCATTCAATGATATAACAGATTTCCAGACCTTCCTGATGAAAAAGCCAGAGCTCAATGGAAAATTCAACCTCCAATTATGAGATGCAAGAGTGACTTAGAAAGGTAAACAAGGAAAACACACACACACACACACACACACACACACCCTATTATTTAATATGAGCAAACTGTTTATAGACAAGTAGAGGATATAAGAACAAATTATACAAAAAGACTATTAAAAAACCATCTTATTAAAGGGCCTGCAATGGAAGAAGAGGAATGAATGAAGTAGAAAAGGGTAAATTATGCCACACAAAGGGACATAAAAACAATATAGCAGAGGAAAAGAATGGAGGGAGAAGAGTATTGTATGGGCTTTTCCCTCATTCAATCTGGTGCAAAGAGGGAATAACACAACTAGTTAAGCATAGGACACTATGGAGAAGAGATGCAAAATGTATTATAACAGAGGGAAAGACGGGAGGGAGAGCAGTTTTGCATGAGATTTGTTTCTGTCTGTCATTCTAGGTGTGAAGAAGAAATAACATACTTCATTAAGTATAAAAATATTCTACAGGCAGTAGGAGGGGGAAAGGGCTGTGAAAGGGAGGGTGTTTAAAAGGGAAGGAAGAAGTAAAGGGGAAGGGGAGATAAAGGGAGTGGGGCTGATAAGGGAATATTGAGGGAGCCAGTGGTCAAAAGGACAAATACTAAGGAGGGGAAGGGAGAAGGGGAGAAAAAATATAAGCATTGACAGGAGAGGGAATAGGATGGAGGGAAAGAAACAGATAATAATCATAACCGAGAATGTGAATGGAATGAACTCTCCAATAAATAGGAGGCAGATAGCAGAATCGATTAAAAATCATAATCTTAGAATACGCTGTTTAAAAGAAACACATCTGAAACAGAGGGGTACCCACAGAGTAAACATAAAAGGTTGGAGTAAAATATATTATGCGTCAGCTAAAGTAAAAAAAAAAAAAGCAGGGGTAGCAATCCTTATCTCAGATAAAGAAAAAGCAAAACTTGATCTAATTAAAAGGGATAAGGAAGGAAACTATATCCTGCTAAAAGGTACCATTGAGAATGAAGCAATATCATTGCTTAACATATATGCACAAAGTGGTGTAGCATCCAAATTCCTAGAGGAGAAGGTATCAGAATCAGAGGAAGAAATGGATAGCAAAACTATAGTGGTGGGGGACCTTAATCTCCCCCTCTCTGAACTTGATAAATCCAACCTCAAAATAAACAAGAAAGAAGTTAAGGAGGTGAATAGAATTTTAGAGAGGGTAGGTATGATAGATCTCTGGAGAAAACTGAATGGGGATAAAAAGGAATATACCTTCTCCTCAGTGGTACATGGCACATACACAAAAATTGACCATATACTAGGACATAAAAACCTCACAATTCAGTGCAGAAAGGCAGAAATAATAAAGGCATGATTCTGAGGTCATGATGCAACAAAAATCATATGCAATAAATGGCTATGGAAAAATAGAATAAAAACTAATTGGAAACTAAACAATTTAATCCTAAAGGATGAGTGGGTCAAACAAGAAATCATTGAAACAATCAGTAGCTTCATTCAAGAGAATGACAACAATGAGACAATATACCAAAATTTGTGGAAGCAGCAAAGGCAGTTCTTAGGGGAAGTTTTATATCCCTAAGTACATAAATGAATAATTAGAGAAGAGGGAGGTCAGTGAATTGGGCATGCAATTGAAAAAGCTAGAAAATAAACAAATTGGAAATCACCAATTAAATACTAAATTAGAAATGCTGAAAACAAAAGGAGAGATTAATAAATTTGAAATTAAGAAAACTATTGAATTAATAAATAAAAATAACAGCTGGTTTTATGAAAAAAAGCAATAAAATTGAGAGACCTTAATCAATATGATAAAAAAGAAAGAAGAAAAGCAAATTATGAGTATCAAAAATGAAAAGAGTGAACCTACCACCAATGAAGAGGAAATTCAAACAATAATTAGGAATTATTTTGCCCAGTTGTATGCAAATAAATTTGACAATCTTAGTGAAATGGATGAATATTTACAAAAATGTAAGTTGCCCAGATTAAATGAAGAGGAAGTAAATTACTTAAATAAGCCCCTCTCAGAAAAATAAATCAAACAAGCCATCAGTTAACTCCTTAGGAAAAAATCTCCAGGGACTGATGGATTTACTAGTGAATTCTATCAAACATTTAAAGAACAATTGCTTGCAATATTCTGCAAATTATTTGGGAAAATTAGTGAAGAAGGAGTCTTACCAAATTCTTTTTATGATACTGATACCAAATCAGGAAGAGACAAAATGGAGAAAAAAATTATAGACCAATCTCCCTCATGAATATAGATTCAAAAATTCTAAATAAAATATTAGCAAAAAGACTACAGCAACTTTTCACAAGAATAATACCCTTTGATCACGTAGGATATATTCCAGGAATACAAGGATGGTTTAATATTAGGAAAACCATCAGAATAATTGATTGTATCAACAATAAAACTAGCAAAACCCACATGATTATCTCAATAGATGCAGAAAAGGCTTTTGGCAAAATACAATTTCCATTCCTATTAAAAAACACTACAGGGGCGGCCAGGTAGCACAGCAAGTAAGAGCACCGGCTCCAGTGTTGAGAAGACCTGGAGATCGAATCCCGGGCTCAGACACTCAGCACCACACCCAGAAATAACTGGCCATGTAACCTTGAGCAAGTTACTTAACCCTGATTGCTTAAAAAAAAAAAAACACTACAAAGTATAGGAAGAAATAGAGCCTTCTTTAAAGTAATGGGTAGAATTTATTTAAAGGCATCAGTAAGCATTATATGTAATGTGGAGAAGCTAGAAGCATTTCCCATAAGATCAGGGGTGAAACAAGGATGTCCCTTATCACCCCTTTTATTCAATCTGGTACTAGACATGTAAGAAGCAGCAATTAGAGAAGAAAAAGAAATCAAAGGAATCAAATTAGGCAAAGAAGAGACAAAGCTATCACTCTTTGCAGATGATATAATGATATACTAAGAGAATCCTAGAGAATCAAGTAAAAAACTACTTGAGACAATAAATAAATTTGGCAAAATTGGAGGATATAAAATAAACACACATAAATCCTTGGCATTCCTGTATATTTCTAATGAAATCCAACAGCAAGAGATAGAAAGAAAAATCTCATAAAGTTACTGTAGACATTATAAAATATTTGGGCATCTACCTGCCAAAAGAAACCCAAAACCTATATGAACACAACTACAAAACACTTTTCACACAAATAAAGTCAGATCTAACTAATTGGAAATACATTAATTGCTCATGGCTGGGTCAAGCTAATTTAATAAAAAATGACAATTTTACCTAACTAAATTAAATTATATATTTAGTGCCATACCAGTAAGTTTAAAAAGCATCTACCTTATAGAGCTAGAAAAAATAGTAACAAAACTGATTTGGAAGAACAAAACGTCCAGAATATCAAGGGAATTAATGAAAAGAAATGCTAGGGATGGTGAAATAGCTATACCAGATTTTAATCTGTATTATAAAACAACAGTCCTCAAAACTATTTGGTACTGGCTAAGGAATAGAGTAGTGCATCAATGGAATAGATTGGGTATATGAGACTCAGCAGAAAATGACTATAGTAATCTACTGTTTGATATACCCAAAGATCTCAGTTTTGGGGATAAGAACTCAGTCTTTGACAAAAACTGCTGGGAAAACTGGAATATAGTATGACAGAAACTGGGAATAGACCATTATCTAACACCATATACCAAAATCAAGTCTAAATGGGTGCATGATCTAAGTATAATGGCTGATAAAGTATGTAATCTTTGAAAGCAAGGAATACTTTACCTGTCAGATTTGTGAAGAGAGGAAGACTTTATGATCAAACAAGAATTAGAGGGCAATATAAAATGCAAAATGGATAATTTTGATTACATTAAATTGAAAAGTTTCTGTACAAACAGAACCAATGTAAACAGGATTAGGAAGGAAGTGGAAAATTGGTAATGAATTATTACAACCTATGTCACTGATAAAGGATTCATTTCTAAACTATACAGAGAATTGAGTCACATCTATAAGAATACAAATCATTGTCTAATTGATAAATGGTCAAAGGATATGAACAGGTAGTTTTTAGAGGAAGAAATTAAAGATATTTATAAGCATATGAAAAAATGCTCGAAATCACTATTGATTAGAGAAATGCAAATCAAACAACTCTGAGTTACCACATTTTAACAGTCATATTGGCTAAGATGACAAAACAGGAAAATGACAAATGCTGGAGAGGATGTGGACAAATTGGAACACTAATGCATTGCTAGTGAAGTTGTAAACTGATACAACCATTTTGGAGAGCAATCTGGAATTATGGCCAAAGGGCTATAAATAATTTCATACCCTCTGACCCAGCAATACCACTTCTAGGGTTGTATCCCAAAGAGATCATAGAAGTGGGAAAAAGACCCATATGTACTCTTGTGACCCTAACGTTTCTAACTGATTCTTACTTCCTCTTCCTGGCCCTTGGTGCACACCAAGGCATGTACTGCATGTTCCTATAAAGGAGAAGTCGAGTCAGTGCAAATGGAAAGAGGCACAGCTTTATTGGCAGGACTGGCATGTTGTTACATCTCTCCCTCCATTCTCTAGCCCACTCATGCTTCAGCCGTTAAATCCTCAAAGTGCACTTGCAGAGCTTGTGGATAGCTCATGAGAGAAGGGGGGGGGGCAATCACAGAACAGGGAGGCTGTGTCCAGAACAGCTTGCACACTCCTGTGTATTTACCCTTAGTCCCAGAGATAAATCTCGGGGTAACAGGGTACAATCTGGGAGCCTCCGCACTTCCTAGGAGTTAGGGTGCCCTGACTACAGATGAGATCAGCACATATTGCTGATTGCTCTGTATTCTGTTACATCAGACCTAAACTCAGGCTGCCTGACTCCCAAAGAGGGGCTACAGGCCCCAACAATGTACAAAAATATTCATAGCAGCTCTTTTTGTGGTAGCAAAGAATTGGAAATTAAAGGGGTGCCCATCAATTGGGGAATGGCTGAACAGTTTGTGGTATATGCATGTTATGGAATACTATTTTGCTATAAGAAACAAGGAGCAGGGGCGGCCAGGTAGCACAGCGAGTAAGAGCACCGGCCCCAGTGTTGAGAAGACCTGGGGATCGAATCCCGGGCTCAGACACTCAGCACCACACCCAGAAATAACTGGCCGTGTAACCTTGAGCAAGTTACTTAACCCTGATTGCTTAAAAAAAAAAAAAGAAACAAGGAGCAGACAGACTTTATATTTACGTGGAGAGGCTTATATGAACTGATGCTGAGTGAGAAGAGTAGAGCTAGGAGGAATTTGTACACAATTATAGACACAACATATGTGTGATGACCAACTTTGATAAACTGGAATCTTTTCAGCAATGCAGTCATGTCAACCCCAAAAGACTCATGATGGAGAGAGATATTTACAAACAGAGAAATAACTGAGTTTGAACCCAGATTGAAGCAAACTACCTGCTCTTTTTCTTTTTCTTGTTTGCTTTTGTTTCCTCTTTCCCATTGTTCATTCCATCTGATACAATCCTTCTTTATAACCTGACTAATGCATAATGTGAATGTATTTGCAGATACTATACTTGATTGTATGCCGCCATGAGGGTGCTGGGGGGGGGGGAATGGAGAGAAAATTTGAAACTCAAGGAATTGTGGTAATGAATCTTGTAAACTAAAAGTAAACCAAAAAAAAGATTTATTAAAAAGACCAAAAAAAAAAAAAAGATTCTGGATTTCCTTTTCTAGTTTGTTGACTTTCCTTTCATATCCTTCCAGTTTTTCTTGGATTATTCTTAATTTCTCTTTTAGTTTTTCCTTCATCTCTGTCATTTCATTTTTAAAGTCTTTTTTAAGGTCTTCTATACATTTTTTTGGGCAGCTGACCATTTGATGTTACTCTTTGGGGATTTAGTTACTTCAATTTGCTCCTCTGAAGATGAACCCAGTCATCTCTATTCCTAAAAGAGATTTCTATGCTTGAATTCTGCCTGTGCATTTTTTTGTGGTGATAGCTTAGTTATTTATAGTCACTTCTAGCCCTGGGGTGTGGAAAATGGTTCCTCTTGTCCCAGTTCTTCATTTCTCCCCTCCAGGCTCCTGTAAGTGCCCACAGTCAGGGGTTTTCCACCCTTCTGCTTCTGCAGTAACTGGGTTTGTGCTGGTTTGTTCTAGCCCCTGCTGGTCTTCCCAGCTGGGTCTGATGTTCCTGGTCAACAGAGATTCCCTCAATCTTCCCAGGCTCAACTCCCTTCAATATTCCAGGTGTAAAAGTTCAGGTGGCTGGGGCTGAGGCAGCCTCTCAAACCAACTAAGCCCAGGGCTTGCTTCTTGTGGTTTAAGAGGATTGCTTCTAGCTGTTAAAAATGGAACCTAGCCTGGAGGTGTTTACTCTTTACAGGACCGAATCTTGTCCTGGAATTTTTGTTCTCATCTTCTCAAGTTGTCCCAGGAGGACCCTGATTATGCCCCTGTTCATATTTATCTCCACCCACACTTTGTTTGCCCTAAGGTGATAGTTTAACTCCCTTGTTGGGGAACATCTTGAGAACCTGTAATTTTTTTACCTACTATGCCATCTTCCCAGAATCTTCTCCTCTCTCATTTATTTTCAGTCTTTCCCTCTTTATTGATTGCTTCCCTACTGCCAACAAACATGCCCATGTCTGCTCCACCCTTAAAATATTATAGGAATGTCAAAAAGTTCTACTCTTTTTTATTAAATTGATATCTTGTTCTTTATTTCTATAAAGAACATTTTATAATTGTGTGTATGTTTACTAGAGTCAAAGACTCTAGACCTGAGTTCAAATCCAGTGTCAGATCCTTTGTAGCTGTATGACCTTGGGCAAGGAAAATAAACTGTGTCTGCCTCAGCTTTCTCCTCTGTGAAAAGGGGATAAAAATAGTACCTGCCTCAAAAGGTTGGATTAAATAAAATATTTTAAAAGGGCTTAGCATAGCTCCTGTCACACTGTAAGCACTATATAATGTTATTATTCTTGCTGTTATTAATTTCTGAATGAGACAATTGATACAAATACACTGAAATGTATAGACTGCTTTAAAGGAGGTTACCCTTGAATGGAATAAAAGTGAAAACTTCTCAGGTAACATTCCAGAAATCTGAATAGAATTGTAATCAAGTACCAAAAGCTTAGTAACCTGTGCAGGGCCCCTGGGACTCTTGCCTTGCTTTCCTAGCCATAAATTGAAGGTTTTGCTAAGCTTAGCTAAGCATGGGAGGGGAAAGTGCAGACCCTGAAAATTTAACCACAGGCCCAAATGTTCAGACTTGTTTCTACTGACCACTATCTGGCCTGTACAAATATAAAATTGGAAATCCTGTTGCGGAACTCCAGGCAGGTCACCATGTCCTAAAATCTCCATGATACATAAAATATCTTCTGCTTTGATACCTAAGTTGATACTGATGACATATTTTGTCTGATTTCATGTCAGCTAGATGTGTACCTTCTGCTTTTTGATATTACTGACATTTCATCTGCAAACACCAGCAGATGTTTTTGGTTAAGATTGTCTGCCTCAGTTCCTAATTAACAGGAACAGGACAGAACAAGGGAGGGGAGAAAGAGGTAGTCTTTTGGGTACATAACCAAGCTTTGCATTTGGTATTTTGCCTCTCACACTAGACTGCCTCTAGTAGCAAGACTGCCTTTCTTGCAAGAAGAAATAATTAAATAAATACATCCTGTCTCTACTTGGAGATATCTCTGCATATTTTATTTTGGGCAAGGGTCATTCTTGTCCCACACTTTCTTCTTTGCCATTGATATTGCAAAAACAGAAGCAGGCCACAAAAGACACGTAAAAAAGTTCACGATGAGGCCATTTTGCTTTTGTCTTTGATTCATACGTTTCCATGGACAAATAACTCACTACATACTTGTCAGTTCATTATTCACAAACCTTTTTATAATATATTGTAAAGTAATTCCCTGCTGACTCCATCATATCATCTATCTTTTGATAGTGTATATAACTATGTAGAGGTCAGGGAACCATAAAATGTTGAGGTATAGGGTTAGCGGTGCTGGAGACCCCAAAAATACTAACATGTCGGGCCTGCCTAAATAAATTCTTTTCAAGCCTTCTCTCAGTCAAAGAAAAACAAAGATTAGTAAAGATTTGCCATATTGGATAAATTCTTAAGTAGACTAAGCATTTGTGAAGCTTGTCAAGTGGGACAGATTGAATCTCTGCTAGATTGAATTTGAGTACCTTCATAGAGGCAAGAGGACAACAGAGATTTGGGAAGAGCTGTAATGGAAAGATTATGGCCTCAGGCAAACACCTCACCAAGTGGGAAGACTTAAGGAGAGTTCAAGGGGGTTCCCAGCCTGTATCCCATCAAAAGCAACTACATTTTGTTTAAACTTTAATGGTATATGTGGAAATAGATTGAATTGATTTGTAGATTACTGGTCTATATTCCTGCTATAGAAAAAAATGATTAGAAAAAAGAGTGCATAAGTCGGCTGTTAAAACTGATACAGTATCTTTTAATTCCATTGAAAGGGATCTTGCTTTAAAATAGTGTTCTTATTCTAAAAATATATATTTTTTAAAATCTGAATTTCAATACTTTGATGAATTATACTATTTCTTATATACAGTTACTCATTTAAACTATGTGTGGTCTGCTTGAGGATTTCTGAGGAATGGCACAGTATTCATCTGGGGAGTCATTTTATACTATTTTTTCCCCTTACAATTCGATTTAACCTTAAAAAAAAAAAAAAGAACTTCACTAAACTCTCAATGACACATTTGTAAACATTGTTTTTAGAGGACATATGGTGAGGAGTCGTTACAAGGACTAGGTGTTTGCCAGGATCCCAAGGAATTCATCACTGCTTGTGTGTCACATACATTATTGCTTCAGGGAGAGTAAGAACTTTTACTTGGACATTTTTTAACAGGTGTAGAACATATAGATTTAAGGATGTATGATTGTTGAAAGACCAAAAAAGCCCTGAATAGGATTGAATTCTTTTCTCTTGCTTTGTTCTCATGGTTCTTACCTGCATGGTGGCAGAACTTTAGCTTTAATGAAGTCAGCTCTGGAACTTCTCTTCGTTCTTATGTCTTTGTTTTCCTTTGAAATGATATTAATTAGTTAAATGACCAGTGCCATGGTAATGAATGTAGTAGCTGCCTTCCTTGAATGGATTTACTGGATTGCTACCAGGGATAATTAACTATCCTAATTCCTACATGCTCTACAGCTTAATTAATCAGTCTGCATCTATTTGTCTCTTCTCCCCTCCTCCTGGCCCCTGTCACAGACTTTACTCTGAATTACCCTCCTCTCAATCAAAGGATTGCTACTTGGTGATAAAGAAAGAATCTGCTGCTCAAAGAGGCAAGAATGTTTTTTAGTCCTAAGTTAAAATTCTTCAGTAATTCTACTCTCTCCTAGCTAAATCTTTCTATACTTAATAGCTGAATTAATGGTTTACAATACTTGGAGATTTAGAAAGCACAGCATCATATCAACAATCCTGATTTAAAGAGACACCATGATTTCAGAAATGTACTAGGGTCAGAAGGTTTAGTTTAGAATTCTACTTCAGACATCTACTGATGGGGATAGGATCTGAACCCCAAAAGGGAAAGAATAAGTTTTTAGGATCTGGACTCCCAAAATTGAAAGCCCCTGAATTTTTCCACTTTTTTCTGGCATTCGCCTGGGACAATAGGCCGTTCCCAGCTAATTAACTGTCTTTTCATTGTCTGCACCTGGCCCCACCTTAGACCACCACTCCCTTACTTCCTTTTAGTTCTGTTTTCTGTTGCCACAGCCTTCTGTATAAAAGATCCATCTTGCCTCCATGAAAATGCTCAGAATCCTTGAGTCTAACCAATATGGCAGATTTTAAGATTTACTCCCAGTATCTTCTCAGTGTTTTACTGTTGTCTTTAGCTGGAAGAAGGCTTGGGTCAAATTAAATTGGCAGGACTGTAGCAGCAAGCACCCCAAGCGTGCTCAGGGTGGCTGCCCATACAGGTTCTTGGATCTGCTTTGTTAAAGGAAAGCAACTCAAAATGGGTTAACAAGCTTACTTTAATCAGTCAGACATATATCGTTTACCTTGTTCAGGAGAAAAGGTCAGCACCCCGAACTTCAAAGTATACAGGCAGAATTATCAAGACAGAAACAGATCAAGTAGACAGCTTTCCAAACTGTCCAACCATTACATCCATACCCAGTCAACATCTGGG